>NW_026890367.1:27500-30576 GCF_963514075.1 Conger conger
CATTATGCACACCTACTCTAAAACTTTGGAGTAAAATGTATAGTTTTGTTTACGTTATTAAAATGCATTACCTTTATTAAACCATGACAATAGTTTCACAATTCATTTTGGAGTCATACACTTTACAAGATCAGTTTTGTGATGTTTTCTGAAAAACATATGCTGATTGTGCTTTGGAAAATCAGTGAACTGATTTTAGAGAGAATTATGGAATTATTGAGGACTGGCCACCCTTAAACGGTAATTATTACTGCTGTTATTTTAATTTTATAAGTATCTATAATCGGTAAAATGATTATCTCTGAGATAGTTTTTAATGTAGTTATGGTTACTTACATTCTTATTTATCGGTTTATTATTGTTATCTTTAGCTGTAATTGTTATTATTGTAATTATTATTATTATCGTCATTATTATTGTGTTCTTGCTTTGGCAATACAAATGCCAATTTTGTCATGCAATAAAGCACTTTGAATTTGGATTTTAGTGAGAGTAAGAGAGAGAGAGAAAGAGAGAGGGGAGAGAGAGATAGAGAGGGGGAGAGAGGGGGGGAGCGAAGAGAGTGAGTGAGTGAGGGAGAGAGAGAGAGAGACGTGTACCCCCACTGCCTCTGACAGTGAAGTTGCTGGCAGCGTGGGACTCTGGGGGAATGCTGAAGTGAACCAGGGACTGGTTTCCTCCTGTGTCTTTATCCACTGCTCGCAGAACCAGCACCACCTGCAGGACAACAGAGGAACTGCATCACCTCCTCCTGGGAGGGGAACACCCTGACCAGCCTCACACACTCGCACACACGCACACACACACACACACACACAGGCACACACACACGCACACATGCACACGCACTCAGACAGACAGACACACACACACACACACACACACACACACACACACACATGCACACACACACACACACACACACACACACATGCACACACACACACACACATGCACACGCACTCAGACAGACACACACTCAGAAAGACACAGACAGAGACACACAGACACACGCATGCACACACAGACAGACGGACACATATACAGACACATACACATAGACAGACAGAGACACACCCTCAGACACAGACACACAGACACACACACACACACAGACACAGACACTCAGACAGACAGACACACACACACACACACACACTCAGACAGACACACACACACACACACACACACTCAGACAGACACACACACAGACACTCAGACAGACAGACAGACACACACACACACACACACACACACTCAGACAGACACACACACACGCACTCAACAGACACACACACAGAAAGACACAGACAGAGACACACAGACACACGCATGCACACACAGACAGACGGACACATATACAGACACATACACATAGACAGACAGAGACACACCCTCAGACACAGACACACAGACACAGGACACACACACAGACACAGACACTCAGACAGACAGACAGACACACACACACACACTCAGACAGACACACACACACAGACACACACACACTACAGACAGCACAACACACACACTCAGACAGACACACACACAGACACTCAGACAGACAGACAGACACACACAGACACAGACACTCAGACAGACAGACAGACACACACACACACACTCAGACAGACACACACACACAGACACACACACACACAACTCAGCAGACACACACACAGACACTCAGACAGACACACACACACACACACACACACATACATACAGACACACACACACACTCAGACAGACACACAGACACACACACACACACTCAGACAGACACACACACAGACACTCAGACAGACAGACACACACACACACACACACACACAGACACACACACACACTCAGACAGACACACACACACACACACACACAGCACACACACACACTCAGACAGACACACACACAGACACAGACAGCACACACACACACACACTCAGACAGACACACACACACACACACACTCAGACAGACACACACACAGACAGCACACACACACAGCACAGCACAGACACACGACACACTCACAGACAGACACACACAACACAGACAGACACACTCACGACAGAAGCACACACACACACTCGACACTACAGACAGACACACACACACACACTCAGACAGACACACACAACACTCACGACAGACACAACGACACACACACCAGACAGGCACGACACACTACAGACACACACACACACACAGCACACTCACGACAGACACACACACACTCAACACACACTACAGACAGACAACACTACACTAAGACACAACACACACGCACAACAGACACACACACACTCACACAGACACACACCTCACACTGACAATCACACGACCACCACACACAACACAACTACAGACATACACACACCACACACAACCACGACACACACAACAGACACACACACACACACACACACACACACACCTTGCCCAGCAGCAGCGGAGTCACACAGCGCGGGTGGTGTACCATCTCTCCAGCTCTGGGGCGTTGTCGTTCACATCCAGGGTCTCTATGGCAACCGCTACCTCGGGGTCACCTGACCAGGGCTGTCTGAGAGGAGCACAGAGCCAACACCGCTGTGTCCACCATGGTGATAGAACAACATCAGCTCAAGCGTCACCATGGCGATAGAACAACATCAGCTCAGTGTCACCATGGCGATAGAACAACATCAGCTCAGTGTCACCATGACGATAGAACATCACCCCAGTGTGACCTGTGTGGTTATAGTGACCCCTGACCCTCTCTGAGTGGCGATGACCCCTGACCTCTCTGAGTGATGGTGACCCCTGACCTCTCTGAGTGGCGATGACGGTGACCCCTGACCTCTCTGAGTGGCGATGACGGTGACCCCTGACCTCTCTGAGTGGCGATGGCGGTGACCCCTGACCTCTCTGAGTGGCGATGACGGTGACCCCTGACCTCTCTGAGTGGCGATGACGGTGATGTTGTGCCACTGCTCGTGTTCACAGGTCCAGCTCCGTCGCCGTGGAGATGAGCCCGCTGTCGGGGAACGATGCGGAACAGGGCCTCTGGGTCTGACTGCGGGTCGATGGAGTACCT
>NW_026890368.1:5000-70000 GCF_963514075.1 Conger conger
GTCGGAGTAGCGGAGGAAATCTTCTACCCGACCAGACACCCCCGAACAACCCGGAAGGTCCAGGAATGGACCATCAGAACCAGCAAACCGAATATAATCCTAGGGGACTCCAACCTCTCCAGGATCCAGTCCCACTCCAGGGGAGACCTCCAAATTGACAGCTACCCCGGAGCAACATTTTATCATATCGCAGGACTCCTGGAGAAAACCCAAGTGAATCCCAGAGTACAGAGAGTCATCCTGTCCACTGGGATTAACAACAAGGACCAGCACCCTAAAAAAACTGCAATAAAACAGCTGCAGACCATGCTGAGGATGACGAAAAACACCTTCCCGGCAGCAGAAATTTGGATCCCGTTAATCAATTATTCCCAAAACCTGGAACCCCGCCAGAAATCCAATTTGGAGGAGATCAATAATCACATCCTCCGAAACATGCCACATGTTCCCAAGCTTCCGGAGGAGGACTTCCGCACTACACGGGACGACATCCACTGGACAGAGAGAACAGCTGGCAAGATGTTGGAACACTGGCTAAAACATTTAAACTGAGAATCCCCACAAACCCAAACACAAACAGGGAGGGGAATAAGAACATTATACTGCTGGCACAAAACTTTTCACCCACACCAAATCAAATTAGTTTACTGGACAAAGGCCTATCATTCGTACCGACGGCAAACATTAGAAAGAAACAAAAAGAAACCCTCAAAGGAGAAGCTCAGGAGTTTCACAGAAAGCTGAAACTAGCTGTCTTTTTTGAGGGATCAGAAAACACAGACAGAACACCCTTTATGGCCCGATCCAACTGGGAACCCAGGGAGAGCCAAATCCCGGGTACAATCACACAACTCATAAAAGACAACAACACCCTGATCAAGGCACTTAACCCCCAAACCCATAAAGACAAAAACAACCTCAGCAGAGGAGAGAGCCAAGCACTACATCAGCTGGCAAACAATAAACAAATTGTCATCAAACCAGCTGACAAGGGGAGTGCCATAGTAATTATGGACAGAACACAGTACATCCAAGAAGCACACAGACAATTAAACAACACTACACACTATAAAAAATTAATTCGACCCATATATCTAGACACAGCACAAGAAATATATGACATTATACAGACACTATTAGAAAACAATTACATCACAAAAAAACAAAGTTTTTACCTAAGGGGGGAAGAAAATCCTAGACCAAGGGTTTTTTACCTCCTCCCCAAAATACACAAACAGCCTCAGTCCTGGAGTGTACCATATGAGATCCCGGCAGGGAGACCTATTGTTTCAGACTGCAACAGCGAATCCTACAGGATCGCAGAATACATAGACTATTTCCTCACTCCACTGTCAACTAAACACAACAGTTACATAAAAGACACATACGACTTCATACGCATAGTTAAAAACACTAAAATAACACAGGACACCATTTTATTCACAATTGACATAGATAGTCTCTACACAAACATAAACACTGCAGCAGGGCTAACAGCTGTAAAACTCTGGATGGAGAAATACCCGGACGACAGCCGCCCGGATACATCTCTCCTACAACTGTTAGAAATCAACCTGACAAAAAATGATTTTGAATTCAACAAAGAATTCTTTTTACAAATCAGCGGCACAGCGATGGGTAAGAAATTTGCACCGGCCTACGCTAACATTTACATGGCACACTGGGAGGAGACTGTTTTTCAAAAATGCCCCAAATTACCCACCAATTATTTTAGATACTTAGATGACATATGGGGAACATGGACACACAGTTTAGAGGACTTCAAACACTTTATACAAATCCTCAACACACACCATAGAATGATAACAGTTAAATACATCACGCATAACCAACAAATAGATTTCTTGGACACTACCACATACAAGGGACCCTCTTTTTCCCAAACACACACTTTAGACACTAAAGTTTTCTTTAAAGAGACTGACACACACACACTTTTACATAAAAACAGTCTCCACCCTAAACACACTTTCAAGGGCCTGATCAAATCACAATTGCTCAGGTTCAACAGGATTTGCACACAGGTAATAGATTTTGAAGAGGCTACCCAGACCCTCTTCAATGCATTAAAACCAAGGGGGTATTCCAGATCTTTCCTCAGACAGGTCCGGAAAACTTTCTTGACCACCAGACAACAAGACACGCGCAAAATCATTCCGCTAATCACCACCTACTCAGCATTTAGCCTAGCTGCAAACAGAAAAATTAAATTAAATCTAACCCGCACTCTACAAAACACAAACATTATCCAGGACTATAAAATTATCTCAGCATATAAAAGAAATAAAAATCTTAAAGATCATCTGGTAAGCAGCAAACTACCAGAAATTAATACTTTACCGACACAGGGCCCAATATTTTACAAACAAGCCACTACAGTCAGAAACACCACTACCAACACAACCTACATAATAAAACAAACACTAAATAAAAACACTAAAAACTGCATATATGCCATTAAGTGCAAACAATGTGGTATAATATATGTAGGAGAAACAGGGAACACAATTAAATGTAGACTAGCACAACATATATACAACATTAGAAATCACAGAGAGACAGACACACACCTGGTGGCTCATTTCCTTCACCATGGACTTGAGGCACTAGAAATATCGGGCCTTCAAATGAACAATAATTGGACACCGGAGGAGAGACGCAGGTTTGAGAAACACTGGATTCTCAAACTTAGCACTCTATTTCCAAGAGGACTAAATCAACGCACATAGAGCACCGACACAAGAGGGACCAAATTCTTCCTACTTAAAGGCTTCAGTACCCTGAATGGCCAGTGCAAACTTTTATTTCCCAAGAGGCCCTAATATGGGACAACTTGGGAAATAAAGATTTCTTACTTACCTAACTAGCCAGAGCCTTCAGTAACTGCTGATAGCTGGGACAGAATTACACTAAAGACTACCCATCTGGTTAATACCACTCTGAATAGGCTCATCCGAGCCAGAGAGAGGTCTTTAAAATAACAAAAGAATTACCCACTAGAAGAAACAAAAGACTAAATTACAGGAGGAATATAGCCATTCAGGCCAAACTACTGGAATGCTAGGGCCATTTAATAGAACCATCTTTAAAATAGGTCTTTAAAATAACAAAAGAATCACCCATCACGGGAAACAAAGGGTTAACTACTGGCAGGAAACAGCCATTTTTGACAAAAATTCCAGAGAGCTAGGGCTATTAAGGACACAAAGGGGACACATCCACCAATGAGGACCCCACAAACCAGTGGCCTCAAACAGGTCCTCTCTGTGACCTGATAAACAGAACCACAATCCTCTCACACTCACACCTGAAGAAGCCTAAAACAAGGCGAAACGTTGTGTCGACATATGCTTTGGAAGACAGCAGAGGAACACATCCTACTCGGAGGAACTCTCCCGCTGCTGATCCCGAAAGAGCAAAACAAACCTGAACATTTTCACGGACGAGACACCAGGAGGAATCCTGCAGCAACACGGTACAGACTGCACTACCTTGTGGTGGAAACCTAACGGTGTCAACTAAACCACAAGGTAACAGTCTTGGTAAGTATAGACTGCTTTGATAAGCGTCAACCTCGTGTTGACAGCACGCTATCAAACAGTCGAAAACCTGCACCGCCGCTTGCACAACATTTTTAATGATAAAAAATTACTAAAAAAACACTAAAAATCAGTAAAATTGGAAAAATATTTGACAATTCTAGAAAATAAAAACAGTTTAAACCACAAAAAAATAGTCTTGCGTTATTCTCAAAATTAGAAAATTAAAAACACCTAAAAACACACCACCTTACCCACACCAAAACACCATGACGGCTTTCGCTGAGGCCACTAGGACCCTCTTCCGAGTCATCCAGACAACGCATCACCTGCAGAACACTGCAGTGTCTGGAGCCGGGACAGCACCACCCACCAGTTTACTTAAAAAGATGCAGGAACTGGCCACCCTGGTGAGACCGGCCTCCCCGACAGAGGACACCATGTTGTTACTGACGGGGAATGCCCGGAACTGGCTCCACACATGCATGCAGATCTTGGAGGAACACTATCTCAAGATCCTGGAACAACTCACCAAAAAGTTGGAGAGAATTCAGCTCAACAACTGGCCAGAGGCGTTCCAGGTGGCGGCCAGGTGGGCCAAAAAGAAGTTTGGCCGAAGATTACACCCGACCACCCTGGACATCGCCCAGGAAACAGTGGCCCCAATTTGGAGAACTGTAAGACGCACAACTCCAGTCTCCACCAGCAACAGATTCACTGCTCTAGTGAATCCTCCACCACCCCCACCCACAGCGGATAGAATCACCCACACTACACCCCGGAACCAGGACCAGTACCAGAGGGAGTGGCCGACACTGCGGCAGACATGCACCCCCAGGATCAGCGCTCCTAAACCCCACCGAGCACCAGCACAGAACCGGAGAAGGACCCGTGGAACCCCAGAAAACCACAGGGACTGGACTCCGGAACCACTACCACAAAGGCCCCAAAAACCCAGACACAGACGGGACCATGACCACTCTGGCCCCACCGCTAACCCCCACTCAGCTCCTAATTCTAACCGCACCCCTACCCCTATCCCTGACCCCAACCCCCACCCTAACCCCAACCCTGACCCCAACCCCCACCCCCACCCTAACCCTAACCCTAACCCCAACCCTGACCCCAACCCCCACCCCCACCCTAACCCTAACCCTAACCCTACCCCTATCCCTGACCCCGACCCCCACCCCCACCATAACCCTAACCCTGACCCCCACCCTGACCCCAACCCCAACCCCCACCCTAACCCTAACCCTGCCCCTGAGCCCAACCCCCACCCCCACCCTAACCCTAACCCCACTCCCACTCCGACCCCTGACCTGAACCCTGCACCCACTCCCACCCCCCCACCCCACGCCACTGGAGTCGGAGTAGCGGAGGAAATCTTCTACCCGACCAGACACCCCCGAACAACCCGGAAGGTCCAGGAATGGACCATCAGAACCAGCAAACCGAATATAATCCTAGGGGACTCCAACCTCTCCAGGATCCAGTCCCACTCCAGGGGAGACCTCCAAATTGACAGCTACCCCGGAGCAACATTTTATCATATCGCAGGACTCCTGGAGAAAACCCAAGTGAATCCCAGAGTACAGAGAGTCATCCTGTCCACTGGGATTAACAACAAGGACCAGCATCCTAAAAAAACTGCAATAAAACAGCTGCAGACCATGCTGAGGATGACGAAAAACACCTTCCCGGCAGCAGAAATTTGGATCCCGTTAATCAATTATTCCCAAAACCTGGAACCCCGCCAGAAATCCAATTTGGAGGAGATCAATAATCACATCCTCCGAAACATGCCACATGTTCCCAAGCTTCCGGAGGAGGACTTCCGCACTACACGGGACGACATCCACTGGACAGAGAGAACAGCTGGCAAGATGTTGGAACACTGGCTAAAACATTTAAACTGAGAATCCCCACAAACCCAAACACAAACAGGGAGGGGAATAAGAACATTATACTGCTGGCACAAAACTTTTCACCCACACCAAATCAAATTAGTTTACTGGACAAAGGCCTATCATTCGTACCGACGGCAAACATTAGAAAAAAACAAAAAGAAACCCTCAGAGGAGAAGCTCAGGAGTTTCACAGAAAGCTGAAACTAGCTGTCTTTTTTGAGGGATCAGAAAACACAGACAGAACACCCTTTATGGCCCGATCCAACTGGGAACCCAGGGAGAGCCAAATCCCGGGTACAATCACACAACTCATAAAAGACAACAACACCCTGATCAAGGCACTTAACCCCCAAACCCATAAAGACAAAAACAACCTCAGCAGAGGAGAGAGCCAAGCACTACATCAGCTGGCAAACAATAAACAAATTGTCATCAAACCAGCTGACAAGGGGAGTGCCATAGTAATTATGGACAGAACACAGTACATCCAAGAAGCACACAGACAATTAAACAACACTACACACTATAAAAAATTAATTCGACCCATATATCTAGACACAGCACAAGAAATATATGACATTATACAGACACTATTAGAAAACAATTACATCACAAAAAAACAAAGTTTTTACCTAAGGGGGGAAGAAAATCCTAGACCAAGGGTTTTTTACCTCCTCCCCAAAATACACAAACAGCCTCAGTCCTGGAGTGTACCATATGAGATCCCGGCAGGGAGACCTATTGTTTCAGACTGCAACAGCGAATCCTACAGGATCGCAGAATACATAGACTATTTCCTCACTCCACTGTCAACTAAACACAACAGTTACATAAAAGACACATACGACTTCATACGCATAGTTAAAAACACTAAAATAACACAGGACACCATTTTATTCACAATTGACATAGATAGTCTCTACACAAACATAAACACTGCAGCAGGGCTAACAGCTGTAAAACTCTGGATGGAGAAATACCCGGACGACAGCCGCCCGGATACATCTCTCCTACAACTGTTAGAAATCAACCTGACAAAAAATGATTTTGAATTCAACAAAGAATTCTTTTTACAAATCAGCGGCACAGCGATGGGTAAGAAATTTGCACCGGCCTACGCTAACATTTACATGGCACACTGGGAGGAGACTGTTTTTCAAAAATGCCCCAAATTACCCACCAATTATTTTAGATACTTAGATGACATATGGGGAACATGGACACACAGTTTAGAGGACTTCAAACACTTTATACAAATCCTCAACACACACCATAGAATGATAACAGTTAAATACATCACGCATAACCAACAAATAGATTTCTTGGACACTACCACATACAAGGGACCCTCTTTTTCCCAAACACACACTTTAGACACTAAAGTTTTCTTTAAAGAGACTGACACACACACACTTTTACATAAAAACAGTCTCCACCCTAAACACACTTTCAAGGGCCTGATCAAATCACAATTGCTCAGGTTCAACAGGATTTGCACACAGGTAATAGATTTTGAAGAGGCTACCCAGACCCTCTTCAATGCATTAAAACCAAGGGGGTATTCCAGATCTTTCCTCAGACAGGTCCGGAAAACTTTCTTGACCACCAGACAACAAGACACGCGCAAAATCATTCCGCTAATCACCACCTACTCAGCATTTAGCCTAGCTGCAAACAGAAAAATTAAATTAAATCTAACCCGCACTCTACAAAACACAAACATTATCCAGGACTATAAAATTATCTCAGCATATAAAAGAAATAAAAATCTTAAAGATCATCTGGTAAGCAGCAAACTACCAGAAATTAATACTTTACCGACACAGGGCCCAATATTTTACAAACAAGCCACTACAGTCAGAAACACCACTACCAACACAACCTACATAATAAAACAAACACTAAATAAAAACACTAAAAACTGCATATATGCCATTAAGTGCAAACAATGTGGTATAATATATGTAGGAGAAACAGGGAACACAATTAAATGTAGACTAGCACAACATATATACAACATTAGAAATCACAGAGAGACAGACACACACCTGGTGGCTCATTTCCTTCACCATGGACTTGAGGCACTAGAAATATCGGGCCTTCAAATGAACAACAATTGGACACCGGAGGAGAGACGCAGGTTTGAGAAACACTGGATTCTCAAACTTAGCACTCTATTTCCAAGAGGACTAAATCAACGCACATAGAGCACCGACACAAGAGGGACCAAATTCTTCCTACTCAAAGGCTTCAGTACCCTGAATGGCCAGTGCAAACTTTTATTTCCCAAGAGGCCCTAATATGGGACAACTTGGGAAATAAAGATTTCTTACTTACCTAACTAGCCAGAGCCTTCAGTAACTGCTGATAGCTGGGACAGAATTACACTAAAGACTACCCATCTGGTTAATACCACTCTGAATAGGCTCATCCGAGCCAGAGAGAGGTCTTTAAAATAACAATAGAATTACCCACTAGAAGAAACAAAAGACTAAATTACAGGAGGAATATAGCCATTCAGGCCAAACTACTGGAATGCTAGGGCCATTTAATAGAACCATCTTTAAAATAGGTCTTTAAAATAACAAAAGAATCACCCATCACAGGAAACAAAAGGTTAACTGCTGGCAGGAAACAGCCATTTTTGACAAAAATTCCAGAGAGCTAGGGCTATTAAGGACACAAAGGGGACACATCCACCAATGAGGACCCCACAAACCAGTGGCCTCAAACAGGTCCTCTCTGTGACCTGATAAACAGAACCACAATCCTCTCACACTCACACCTGAAGAAGCCTAAGACAAGGCGAAACGTTGTGTCGACATATGCTTTGGAAGACAGCAGAGGAACACATCCTACTCGGAGGAACTCTCCCGCTGCTGATCCCGAAAGAGCAAAACAAACCTGAACATTTTCACGGACGAGACACCAGGAGGAATCCTGCAGCAACACGGTACAGACTGCACTACCTTGTGGTGGAAACCTAACGGTGTCAACTAAACCACAAGGTAACAGTCTTGGTAAGTATAGACTGCTTTGATAAGCGTCAACCTCGTGTTGACAGCACGCTATCAAACAGTCGAAAACCTGCACCGCCGCTTGCACAACATTTTTAATGATAAAAAATTACTAAAAAAACACTAAAAATCAGTAAAATTTGAAAAATATTTGACAATTCTAGAAAATAAAAACAGTTTAAACCACAAAAAAATAGTCTTGCGTTATTCTCAAAATTAGAAAATTAAAAACACCTAAAAACACACCACCTTACCCACACCAAAACACCATGACGGCTTTCGCTGAGGCCACTAGGACCCTCTTCCGAGTCATCCAGACAACGCATCACCTGCAGAACACTGCAGTGTCTGGAGCCGGGACAGCACCACCCACCAGTTTACTTAAAAAGATGCAGGAACTGGCCACCCTGGTGAGACCGGCCTCCCCGACAGAGGACACCATGTTGTTACTGACGGGGAATGCCCGGAACTGGCTCCACACATGCATGCAGATCTTGGAGGAACACTATCTCAAGATCCTGGAACAACTCACCAAAAAGTTGGAGAGAATTCAGCTCAACAACTGGCCAGAGGCGTTCCAGGTGGCGGCCAGGTGGGCCAAAAAGAAGTTTGGCCGAAGATTACACCCGACCACCCTGGACATCGCCCAGGAAACAGTGGCCCCAATTTGGAGAACTGTAAGACGCACAACTCCAGTCTCCACCAGCAACAGATTCACTGCTCTAGTGAATCCTCCACCACCCCCACCCACAGCGGATAGAATCACCCACAATACACCCCGGAACCAGGACCAGTACCAGAGGGAGTGGCCGACACTGCGGCAGACATGCACCCCCAGGATCAGCGCTCCTAAACCCCACCGAGCACCAGCACAGAACCGGAGAAGGACCCGTGGAACCCCAGAAAACCACAGGGACTGGACTCCGGAACCACTACCACAAAGGCCCCAAAAACCCAGACACAGACGGGACCATGACCACTCTGGCCCCACCGCTAACCCCCACTCAGCTCCTAATTCTAACCGCACCCCTACCCCTATCCCTGACCCCAACCCCCACCCTAACCCCAACCCTGACCCCAACCCCCACCCCCACCCTAACCCTAACCCTAACCCCAACCCTGACCCCAACCCCCACCCCCACCCTAACCCTAACCCTAACCCTACCCCTATCCCTGACCCCAACCCCCACCCCCACCCTAACCCTAACCCTGACCCCCACCCTGACCCCAACCCCAACCCCCACCCTAACCCTAACCCTGCCCCTGAGCCCAACCCCCACCCCCACCCTAACCCTAACCCCACTCCCACTCCGACCCCTGACCTGAACCCTGCACCCACTCCCACCCCCCCACCCCACGCCACTGGAGTCGGAGTAGCGGAGGAAATCTTCTACCCGACCAGACACCCCCGAACAACCCGGAAGGTCCAGGAATGGACCATCAGAACCAGCAAACCGAATATAATCCTAGGGGACTCCAACCTCTCCAGGATCCAGTCCCACTCCAGGGGAGACCTCCAAATTGACAGCTACCCCGGAGCAACATTTTATCATATCGCAGGACTCCTGGAGAAAACCCAAGTGAATCCCAGAGTACAGAGAGTCATCCTGTCCACTGGGATTAACAACAAGGACCAGCACCCTAAAAAAACTGCAATAAAACAGCTGCAGACCATGCTGAGGATGACGAAAAACACCTTCCCGGCAGCAGAAATTTGGATCCCGTTAATCAATTATTCCCAAAACCTGGAACCCCGCCAGAAATCCAATTTGGAGGAGATCAATAATCACATCCTCCGAAACATGCCACATGTTCCCAAGCTTCCGGAGGAGGACTTCCGCACTACACGGGACGACATCCACTGGACAGAGAGAACAGCTGGCAAGATGTTGGAACACTGGCTAAAACATTTAAACTGAGAATCCCCACAAACCCAAACACAAACAGGGAGGGGAATAAGAACATTATACTGCTGGCACAAAACTTTTCACCCACACCAAATCAAATTAGTTTACTGGACAAAGGCCTATCATTCGTACCGACGGCAAACATTAGAAAAAAACAAAAAGAAACCCTCAGAGGAGAAGCTCAGGAGTTTCACAGAAAGCTGAAACTAGCTGTCTTTTTTGAGGGATCAGAAAACACAGACAGAACACCCTTTATGGCCCGATCCAACTGGGAACCCAGGGAGAGCCAAATCCCGGGTACAATCACACAACTCATAAAAGACAACAACACCCTGATCAAGGCACTTAACCCCCAAACCCATAAAGACAAAAACAACCTCAGCAGAGGAGAGAGCCAAGCACTACATCAGCTGGCAAACAATAAACAAATTGTCATCAAACCAGCTGACAAGGGGAGTGCCATAGTAATTATGGACAGAACACAGTACATCCAAGAAGCACACAGACAATTAAACAACACTACACACTATAAAAAATTAATTCGACCCATATATCTAGACACAGCACAAGAAATATATGACATTATACAGACACTATTAGAAAACAATTACATCACAAAAAAACAAAGTTTTTACCTAAGGGGGGAGGAAAATCCTAGACCAAGGGTTTTTTACCTCCTCCCCAAAATACACAAACAGCCTCAGTCCTGGAGTGTACCATATGAGATCCCGGCAGGGAGACCTATTGTTTCAGACTGCAACAGCGAATCCTACAGGATCGCAGAATACATAGACTATTTCCTCACTCCACTGTCAACTAAACACAACAGTTACATAAAAGACACATACGACTTCATACGCATAGTTAAAAACACTAAAATAACACAGGACACCATTTTATTCACAATTGACATAGATAGTCTCTACACAAACATAAACACTGCAGCAGGGCTAACAGCTGTAAAACTCTGGATGGAGAAATACCCGGACGACAGCCGCCCGGATACATCTCTCCTACAACTGTTAGAAATCAACCTGACAAAAAATGATTTTGAATTCAACAAAGAATTCTTTTTACAAATCAGCGGCACAGCGATGGGTAAGAAATTTGCACCGGCCTACGCTAACATTTACATGGCACACTGGGAGGAGACTGTTTTTCAAAAATGCCCCAAATTACCCACCAATTATTTTAGATACTTAGATGACATATGGGGAACATGGACACACAGTTTAGAGGACTTCAAACACTTTATACAAATCCTCAACACACACCATAGAATGATAACAGTTAAATACATCACGCATAACCAACAAATAGATTTCTTGGACACTACCACATACAAGGGACCCTCTTTTTCCCAAACACACACTTTAGACACTAAAGTTTTCTTTAAAGAGACTGACACACACACACTTTTACATAAAAACAGTCTCCACCCTAAACACACTTTCAAGGGCCTGATCAAATCACAATTGCTCAGGTTCAACAGGATTTGCACACAGGTAATAGATTTTGAAGAGGCTACCCAGACCCTCTTCAATGCATTAAAACCAAGGGGGTATTCCAGATCTTTCCTCAGACAGGTCCGGAAAACTTTCTTGACCACCAGACAACAAGACACGCGCAAAATCATTCCGCTAATCACCACCTACTCAGCATTTAGCCTAGCTGCAAACAGAAAAATTAAATTAAATCTAACCCGCACTCTACAAAACACAAACATTATCCAGGACTATAAAATTATCTCAGCATATAAAAGAAATAAAAATCTTAAAGATCATCTGGTAAGCAGCAAACTACCAGAAATTAATACTTTACCGACACAGGGCCCAATATTTTACAAACAAGCCACTACAGTCAGAAACACCACTACCAACACAACCTACATAATAAAACAAACACTAAATAAAAACACTAAAAACTGCATATATGCCATTAAGTGCAAACAATGTGGTATAATATATGTAGGAGAAACAGGGAACACAATTAAATGTAGACTAGCACAACATATATACAACATTAGAAATCACAGAGAGACAGACACACACCTGGTGGCTCATTTCCTTCACCATGGACTTGAGGCACTAGAAATATCGGGCCTTCAAATGAACAACAATTGGACACCGGAGGAGAGACGCAGGTTTGAGAAACACTGGATTCTCAAACTTAGCACTCTATTTCCAAGAGGACTAAATCAACGCACATAGAGCACCGACACAAGAGGGACCAAATTCTTCCTACTCAAAGGCTTCAGTACCCTGAATGGCCAGTGCAAACTTTTATTTCCCAAGAGGCCCTAATATGGGACAACTTGGGAAATAAAGATTTCTTACTTACCTAACTAGCCAGAGCCTTCAGTAACTGCTGATAGCTGGGACAGAATTACACTAAAGACTACCCATCTGGTTAATACCACTCTGAATAGGCTCATCCGAGCCAGAGAGAGGTCTTTAAAATAACAATAGAATTACCCACTAGAAGAAACAAAAGACTAAATTACAGGAGGAATATAGCCATTCAGGCCAAACTACTGGAATGCTAGGGCCATTTAATAGAACCATCTTTAAAATAGGTCTTTAAAATAACAAA
Source organism: Conger conger (assembly GCF_963514075.1). Lineage (NCBI taxonomy): Eukaryota > Metazoa > Chordata > Actinopteri > Anguilliformes > Congridae > Conger > Conger conger. The sequence goes on from NW_026890368.1 coordinate 17,987, forward strand.
AGAATCACCCATCACAGGAAACAAAAGGTTAACTGCTGGCAGGAAACAGCCATTTTTGACAAAAATTCCAGAGAGCTAGGGCTATTAAGGACACAAAGGGGACACATCCACCAATGAGGACCCCACAAACCAGTGGCCTCAAACAGGTCCTCTCTGTGACCTGATAAACAGAACCACAATCCTCTCACACTCACACCTGAAGAAGCCTAAGACAAGGCGAAACGTTGTGTCGACATATGCTTTGGAAGACAGCAGAGGAACACATCCTACTCGGAGGAACTCTCCCGCTGCTGATCCCGAAAGAGCAAAACAAACCTGAACATTTTCACGGACGAGACACCAGGAGGAATCCTGCAGCAACACGGTACAGACTGCACTACCTTGTGGTGGAAACCTAACGGTGTCAACTAAACCACAAGGTAACAGTCTTGGTAAGTATAGACTGCTTTGATAAGCGTCAACCTCGTGTTGACAGCACGCTATCAAACAGTCGAAAACCTGCACCGCCGCTTGCACAACATTTTTAATGATAAAAAATTACTAAAAAAACACTAAAAATCAGTAAAATTTGAAAAATATTTGACAATTCTAGAAAATAAAAACAGTTTAAACCACAAAAAAATAGTCTTGCGTTATTCTCAAAATTAGAAAATTAAAAACACCTAAAAACACACCACCTTACCCACACCAAAACACCATGACGGCTTTCGCTGAGGCCACTAGGACCCTCTTCCGAGTCATCCAGACAACGCATCACCTGCAGAACACTGCAGTGTCTGGAGCCGGGACAGCACCACCCACCAGTTTACTTAAAAAGATGCAGGAACTGGCCACCCTGGTGAGACCGGCCTCCCCGACAGAGGACACCATGTTGTTACTGACGGGGAATGCCCGGAACTGGCTCCACACATGCATGCAGATCTTGGAGGAACACTATCTCAAGATCCTGGAACAACTCACCAAAAAGTTGGAGAGAATTCAGCTCAACAACTGGCCAGAGGCGTTCCAGGTGGCGGCCAGGTGGGCCAAAAAGAAGTTTGGCCGAAGATTACACCCGACCACCCTGGACATCGCCCAGGAAACAGTGGCCCCAATTTGGAGAACTGTAAGACGCACAACTCCAGTCTCCACCAGCAACAGATTCACTGCTCTAGTGAATCCTCCACCACCCCCACCCACAGCGGATAGAATCACCCACAATACACCCCGGAACCAGGACCAGTACCAGAGGGAGTGGCCGACACTGCGGCAGACATGCACCCCCAGGATCAGCGCTCCTAAACCCCACCGAGCACCAGCACAGAACCGGAGAAGGACCCGTGGAACCCCAGAAAACCACAGGGACTGGACTCCGGAACCACTACCACAAAGGCCCCAAAAACCCAGACACAGACGGGACCATGACCACTCTGGCCCCACCGCTAACCCCCACTCAGCTCCTAATTCTAACCGCACCCCTACCCCTATCCCTGACCCCAACCCCCACCCTAACCCCAACCCTGACCCCAACCCCCACCCCCACCCTAACCCTAACCCTAACCCCAACCCTGACCCCAACCCCCACCCCCACCCTAACCCTAACCCTAACCCTACCCCTATCCCTGACCCCAACCCCCACCCCCACCCTAACCCTAACCCTGACCCCCACCCTGACCCCAACCCCAACCCCCACCCTAACCCTAACCCTGCCCCTGAGCCCAACCCCCACCCCCACCCTAACCCTAACCCCACTCCCACTCCGACCCCTGACCTGAACCCTGCACCCACTCCCACCCCCCCACCCCACGCCACTGGAGTCGGAGTAGCGGAGGAAATCTTCTACCCGACCAGACACCCCCGAACAACCCGGAAGGTCCAGGAATGGACCATCAGAACCAGCAAACCGAATATAATCCTAGGGGACTCCAACCTCTCCAGGATCCAGTCCCACTCCAGGGGAGACCTCCAAATTGACAGCTACCCCGGAGCAACATTTTATCATATCGCAGGACTCCTGGAGAAAACCCAAGTGAATCCCAGAGTACAGAGAGTCATCCTGTCCACTGGGATTAACAACAAGGACCAGCACCCTAAAAAAACTGCAATAAAACAGCTGCAGACCATGCTGAGGATGACGAAAAACACCTTCCCGGCAGCAGAAATTTGGATCCCGTTAATCAATTATTCCCAAAACCTGGAACCCCGCCAGAAATCCAATTTGGAGGAGATCAATAATCACATCCTCCGAAACATGCCACATGTTCCCAAGCTTCCGGAGGAGGACTTCCGCACTACACGGGACGACATCCACTGGACAGAGAGAACAGCTGGCAAGATGTTGGAACACTGGCTAAAACATTTAAACTGAGAATCCCCACAAACCCAAACACAAACAGGGAGGGGAATAAGAACATTATACTGCTGGCACAAAACTTTTCACCCACACCAAATCAAATTAGTTTACTGGACAAAGGCCTATCATTCGTACCGACGGCAAACATTAGAAAAAAACAAAAAGAAACCCTCAGAGGAGAAGCTCAGGAGTTTCACAGAAAGCTGAAACTAGCTGTCTTTTTTGAGGGATCAGAAAACACAGACAGAACACCCTTTATGGCCCGATCCAACTGGGAACCCAGGGAGAGCCAAATCCCGGGTACAATCACACAACTCATAAAAGACAACAACACCCTGATCAAGGCACTTAACCCCCAAACCCATAAAGACAAAAACAACCTCAGCAGAGGAGAGAGCCAAGCACTACATCAGCTGGCAAACAATAAACAAATTGTCATCAAACCAGCTGACAAGGGGAGTGCCATAGTAATTATGGACAGAACACAGTACATCCAAGAAGCACACAGACAATTAAACAACACTACACACTATAAAAAATTAATTCGACCCATATATCTAGACACAGCACAAGAAATATATGACATTATACAGACACTATTAGAAAACAATTACATCACAAAAAAACAAAGTTTTTACCTAAGGGGGGAGGAAAATCCTAGACCAAGGGTTTTTTACCTCCTCCCCAAAATACACAAACAGCCTCAGTCCTGGAGTGTACCATATGAGATCCCGGCAGGGAGACCTATTGTTTCAGACTGCAACAGCGAATCCTACAGGATCGCAGAATACATAGACTATTTCCTCACTCCACTGTCAACTAAACACAACAGTTACATAAAAGACACATACGACTTCATACGCATAGTTAAAAACACTAAAATAACACAGGACACCATTTTATTCACAATTGACATAGATAGTCTCTACACAAACATAAACACTGCAGCAGGGCTAACAGCTGTAAAACTCTGGATGGAGAAATACCCGGACGACAGCCGCCCGGATACATCTCTCCTACAACTGTTAGAAATCAACCTGACAAAAAATGATTTTGAATTCAACAAAGAATTCTTTTTACAAATCAGCGGCACAGCGATGGGTAAGAAATTTGCACCGGCCTACGCTAACATTTACATGGCACACTGGGAGGAGACTGTTTTTCAAAAATGCCCCAAATTACCCACCAATTATTTTAGATACTTAGATGACATATGGGGAACATGGACACACAGTTTAGAGGACTTCAAACACTTTATACAAATCCTCAACACACACCATAGAATGATAACAGTTAAATACATCACGCATAACCAACAAATAGATTTCTTGGACACTACCACATACAAGGGACCCTCTTTTTCCCAAACACACACTTTAGACACTAAAGTTTTCTTTAAAGAGACTGACACACACACACTTTTACATAAAAACAGTCTCCACCCTAAACACACTTTCAAGGGCCTGATCAAATCACAATTGCTCAGGTTCAACAGGATTTGCACACAGGTAATAGATTTTGAAGAGGCTACCCAGACCCTCTTCAATGCATTAAAACCAAGGGGGTATTCCAGATCTTTCCTCAGACAGGTCCGGAAAACTTTCTTGACCACCAGACAACAAGACACGCGCAAAATCATTCCGCTAATCACCACCTACTCAGCATTTAGCCTAGCTGCAAACAGAAAAATTAAATTAAATCTAACCCGCACTCTACAAAACACAAACATTATCCAGGACTATAAAATTATCTCAGCATATAAAAGAAATAAAAATCTTAAAGATCATCTGGTAAGCAGCAAACTACCAGAAATTAATACTTTACCGACACAGGGCCCAATATTTTACAAACAAGCCACTACAGTCAGAAACACCACTACCAACACAACCTACATAATAAAACAAACACTAAATAAAAACACTAAAAACTGCATATATGCCATTAAGTGCAAACAATGTGGTATAATATATGTAGGAGAAACAGGGAACACAATTAAATGTAGACTAGCACAACATATATACAACATTAGAAATCACAGAGAGACAGACACACACCTGGTGGCTCATTTCCTTCACCATGGACTTGAGGCACTAGAAATATCGGGCCTTCAAATGAACAACAATTGGACACCGGAGGAGAGACGCAGGTTTGAGAAACACTGGATTCTCAAACTTAGCACTCTATTTCCAAGAGGACTAAATCAACGCACATAGAGCACCGACACAAGAGGGACCAAATTCTTCCTACTCAAAGGCTTCAGTACCCTGAATGGCCAGTGCAAACTTTTATTTCCCAAGAGGCCCTAATATGGGACAACTTGGGAAATAAAGATTTCTTACTTACCTAACCCTAACCCTAACCCTAACCCTAACCCTAACCCTAACCCTAACCCTAACCCTAACCCTAACCCTAACCCCTAACCCTAACCCTAACCCTAACCCTAACCCTAACCCTAACCCTAACCCTAACCCTAACCCTAACCCTAACCCTAACCCACACCTGAAGAAGCCTAAGACAAGGCGAAACGTTGTGTCGACATATGCTTTGGAAGACAGCAGAGGAACACATCCTACTCGGAGGAACTCTCCCGCTGCTGATCCCGAAAGAGCAAAACAAACCTGAACATTTTCACGGACGAGACACCAGGAGGAATCCTGCAGCAACACGGTACAGACTGCACTACCTTGTGGTGGAAACCTAACGGTGTCAACTAAACCACAAGGTAACAGTCTTGGTAAGTATAGACTGCTTTGATAAGCGTCAACCTCGTGTTGACAGCACGCTATCAAACAGTCGAAACCTGCACCGCCGCTTGCACAACATTTTTTATGATAAAAAATTACTAAAAAAACACTAAAAATCTGTAAAATTTGAAAAATATTTGACAATTCTAGAAAATAAAAACAGTTTAAACCACAAAAAAATAGTCTTGCGTTATTCTCAAAATTAGAAAATTAAAAACACCTAAAAACACACCACCTTACCCACACCAAAACACCATGACGGCTTTCGCTGAGGCCACTAGGACCCTCTTCCGAGTCATCCAGACAACGCATCACCTGCAGAACACTGCAGTGTCTGGAGCCGGGACAGCACCACCCACCAGTTTATTTAAAAAGATGCAGGAACTGGCCACCCTGGTGAGACCGGCCTCCCCGACAGAGGACACCATGTTGTTACTGACGGGGAATGCCCGGAACTGGCTCCACACATGCATGCAGATCTTGGAGGAACACTATCTCAAGATCCTGGAACAACTCACCAAAAAGTTGGAGAGAATTCAGCTCAACAACTGGCCAGAGGCGTTCCAGGTGGCGGCCAGGTGGGCCAAAAAGAAGTTTGGCCGAAGATTACACCCGACCACCCTGGACATCGCCCAGGAAACAGTGGCCCCAATTTGGAGAACTGTAAGACGCACAACTGCAGTCTCCACCAGCAACAGATTCACTGCTCTAGTGAATCCTCCACCACCCCCACCCACAGCGGATAGAATCACCCACACTACGCCCCGGAACCAGGACCAGTACCAGAGGGAGTGGCCGACACTGCGGCAGACATGCACCCCCAGGATCAGCGCTCCTAAACCCCACCGAGCACCAGCACAGAACCGGAGAAGGACCCGTGGAACCCCAGAAAACCACAGGGACTGGACTCCGGAACCACTACCACAAAGGCCCCAAAAACCCAGACACAGACGGGACCATGACCACTCTGGCCCCACCGCTAACCCCCACTCAGCTCCTAATTCTAACCGCACCCCTACCCCTATCCCTGACCCCAACCCCCACCCTAACCCCAACCGTGACCCCAACCCCCACCCCCACCCTAACCCTAACCCTAACCCCAACCCTGACCCCAACCCCAACCCCCACCCCCACCCTAACCCTAACCTTAACCCTACCCCTATCCCTGACCCCAACCCCCACCCTAACCCTAACCCTAACCCTGACCCCCACCCTGACCCCAACCCCAACCCCCACCCTAACCCTAACCCTACCCCTGAGCCCAACCCCCACCCCCACCCTAACCCTAACCCCACTCCCACTCCGACCCCTGACCTGAACCCTGCACCCACTCCCACCCCCCCACCCCACGCCACTGGAGTCGGAGTAGCGGAGGAAATCTTCTACCCGACCAGACACCCCCGAACAACCCGGAAGGTCCAGGAATGGACCATCAGAACCAGCAAACCGAATATAATCCTAGGGGACTCCAACCTCTCCAGGATCCAGTCCCACTCCAGGGGAGACCTCCAAATTGACAGCTACCCCGGAGCAACATTTTATCATATCGCAGGACTTCTGGAGAAAACCCAAGTGAATCCCAGAGTACAGAGAGTCATCCTGTCCACTGGGATCAACAACAAGGACCAGCACCCTAAAAAAACAGCAATAAAACAGCTGCAGACCATGCTGAGGATGACGAAAAACACCTTCCCGGCAGCAGAAATTTGGATCCCGTTAATTAATTATTCCCAAAACCTGGAACCCCGCCAGAAATCCAATTTGGAGGAGATCAATAATCACATCCTCCGAAACATGCCACATGTTCCCAAGCTTCCGGAGGAGGACTTCCGCACTACACGGGACGACATCCACTGGACAGAGAGAACAGCTGGCAAGATGTTGGAACACTGGCTAAAACATTTAAACTGAGAATCCCCACAAACCCAAACACAAACAGGGAGGGGAATAAGAACATTATACTGCTGGCACAAAACTTTTCACCCACACCAAATCAAATTAGTTTACTGGACAAAGGCCTATCATTCGTACCGACGGCAAACATTAGAAAAAAACAAAAAGAAACCCTCAGAGGAGAAGCTCAGGAGTTTCACAGAAAGCTGAAACTAGCTGTCTTTTTTGAGGGATCAGAAAACACAGACAGAACACCCTTTATGGCCCGATCCAACTGGGAACCCAGGGAGAGCCAAATCCCGGGTACAATCACACAACTTATAAAAGACAACAACACCCTGATCAAGGCACTTAACCCCCAAACCCATAAAGACAAAAACAACCTCAGCAGAGGAGAGAGCCAAGCACTACATCAGCTGGCAAACAATAAACAAATTGTCATCAAACCAGCTGACAAGGGGAGTGCCATAGTAATCATGGACAGAACACAGTACATCCAAGAAGCACACAGACAATTAAACAACACTACACACTATAAAAAACTAATTCGACCCATATATCTAGACACAGCACAAGAAATATATGACATTATACAGACACTATTAGAAAACAATTACATCACAAAAAAACAAAGTTTTTACCTAAGGGGGGAGGAAAATCCTAGACCAAGGGTTTTTTACCTCCTCCCCAAAATACACAAACAGCCCCAGTCCTGGAGTGTACCATATGAGATCCCGGCAGGGAGACCTATTGTTTCAGACTGCAACAGCGAATCCTACAGGATCGCAGAATACATAGACTATTTCCTCACTCCACTATCAACTAAGCACAACAGCTACATAAAAGACACATACGACTTCATACGCATAGTTAAAAACACTAAAATAACACAGGACACCATTTTATTCACAATTGACATAGATAGTCTCTACACAAACATAAACACTGCAGCAGGGCTAACAGCTGTAAAACTCTGGATGGAGAAATACCCGGACGACAGCCGCCCGGATACATCTCTCCTACAACTGTTAGAAATCAACCTGACAAAAAATGATTTTGAATTCAACAAAGAATTCTTTTTACAAATCAGCGGCACAGCGATGGGTAAGAAATTTGCACCGGCCTACGCTAACATTTACATGGCACACTGGGAGGAGACTGTTTTTCAAAAATGCCCCAAATTACCCACCAATTATTTTAGATACTTAGATGACATATGGGGAACATGGACACACAGTTTAGAGGACTTCAAACACTTTATACAAATCCTCAACACACACCATAGAATGATAACAGTTAAATACATCACGCATAACCAAACAATAGATTTCTTGGACACTACCACATACAAGGGACCCTCTTTTTCCCAAACACACACTTTAGACACTAAAGTTTTCTTTAAAGAGACTGACACACACACACTTTTACATAAAAACAGTCTCCACCCTAAACACACTTTCAAGGGCCTGATCAAATCACAATTGCTCAGGTTCAACAGGATTTGCACACAGGTAATAGATTTTGAAGAGGCTACCCAGACCCTCTTCAATGCATTAAAACCAAGGGGGTATTCCAGATCTTTCCTCAGACAGGTCCGGAAAACTTTCTTGACCACCAGACAACAAGACACGCGCAAAATCATTCCGCTAATCACCACCTACTCAGCATTTAGCCTAGCTGCAAACAGAAAAATTAAATTTAATCTAACCCGCACTCTACAAAACACAAACATTATCCAGGACTATAAAATTATCTCAGCATATAAAAGAAATAAAAATCTTAAAGATCATCTGGTAAGCAGCAAACTACCAGAAATTAATACTTTACCGACACAGGGCCCAATATTTTACAAACAAGCCACTACAGTCAGAAACACCACTACCAACACAACCTACATAATAAAACAAACACTAAATAAAAACACTAAAAACTGCATATATGCCATTAAGTGCAAACAATGTGGTATAATATATGTAGGAGAAACAGGGAACACAATTAAATGTAGACTAGCACAACATATATACAACATTAGAAATCACAGAGAGACAGACACACACCTGGTGGCTCATTTCCTTCACCATGGACTTGAGGCACTAGAAATATCGAGCCTTCAAATGAACAACAATTGGACACCGGAGGAGAGACGCAGGTTTGAGAAACACTGGATTCTCAAACTTAGCACTCTATTTCCAAGAGGACTAAATCAGCGCACATAGAGCACCAACACAAGAGGGACCAAATTCTTCCTACTCAAAGGCTTCAGTACCCTGAATGGCCAGTGCAAACTTTTATTTCCCAAGAGGCCCTAATATGGGACAACTTGGGAAATAAAGATTTCTTACTTACCTAACCCTAACCCTAACCCTAACCCTAACCCTAACCCTAACCCCCCTAACCCTAACCCTAACCCTAACCCTAACCCTAACCCTAACCCTAACCCTAACCCTAACCCTAACCCACACCTGAAGAAGCCTAAGACAAGGCGAAACGTTGTGTCGACATATGCTTTGGAAGACAGCAGAGGAACACATCCTACTCGGAGGAACTCTCCCGCTGCTGATCCCGAAAGAGCAAAACAAACCTGAACATTTTCACGGACGAGACACCAGGAGGAATCCTGCAGCAACACGGTACAGACTGCACTACCTTGTGGTGGAAACCTAACGGTGTCAACTAAACCACAAGGTAACAGTCTTGGTAAGTATAGACTGCTTTGATAAGCGTCAACCTCGTGTTGACAAAGCACGCTATCAAACAGTCGAAACCTGCACCGCCGCTTGCACAACATTTTTAATGATAAATTTTTTTCTAAAAAAACACTAAAAAATCAGTAAAATGTGAAAAATATTTGACAATTCTAGAAAATAAAAACAGTTTAAACCACAAAAAAATAGTCTTGTATTATTCTCAAAATTAGAAAATTAAAAACACCTAAAAACACACCACCTTACCCACACCAAAACACCATGACGGCTTTCGCTGAGGCCACTAGGACCCTCTTCCGAGTCATCCAGACAACGCATCACCTGCAGAACACTGCAGTGTCTGGGGCCGGGACAGCACCACCCACCAGTTTATTTAAAAAGATGCAGGAACTGGCCACCCTGGTGAGACCGGCCTCCCCGACAGAGGACACCATGTTGTTACTGACGGGGAATGCCCGGAACTGGCTCCACACATGCATGCAGATCTTGGAGGAACACTATCTCAAGATCCTGGAACAACTCACCAAAAAGTTGGAGAGAATTCAGCTCAACAACTGGCCAGAGGCGTTCCAGGTGGCGGCCAGGTGGGCCAAAAAGAAGTTTGGCCGAAGATTACACCCGACCACCCTGGACATCGCCCAGGAAACAGTGGCCCCAATTTGGAGAACTGTAAGACGCACAACTCCAGTCTCCACCAGCAACAGATTCACTGCTCTAGTGAATCCTCCACCACCCCCACCCACAGCGGATAGAATCACCCACACTACGCCCCGGAACCAGGACCAGTACCAGAGGGAGTGGCCGACACTGCGGCAGACATGCACCCCCAGGATCAGCGCTCCTAAACCCCACCGAGCACCAGCACAGAACCGGAGAAGGACCCGTGGAACCCCAGAAAACCACAGGGACTGGACTCCGGAACCACTACCACAAAGGCCCCAAAAACCCAGACACAGACGGGACCATGACCACTCTGGCCCCACCGCTAACCCCCACTCAGCTCCTAATTCTAACCGCACCCCTACCCCTATCCCTGACCCCAACCCCCACCCTAACCCCAACCCTGACCCCAACCCCCACCCCCACCCTAACCCTAACCCTAACCCCAACCCTCACCCCAACCCTCACCCCCACCCTAACCCTAACCCTAACCCTACCCCTATCCCTGACCCCAACCCCCACCCCCACCCTAACCCTAACCCTGACCCCCACCCTGACCCCAACCCCAACCCCCACCCTAACCCTAACCCTACCCCTGAGCCCAACCCCCACCCCCACCCTAACCCTAACCCCACTCCCACTCCGACCCCTGACCTGAACCCTGCACCCACTCCCACCCCCCCACCCCACGCCACTGGAGTTGGAGTAGCGGAGGAAATCTTCTACCCGACCAGACACCCCCGAACAACGCGGAAGGTCCAGGAATGGACCATCAGAACCAGCAAACCGAATATAATCCTAGGGGACTCCAACCTCTCCAGGATCCAGTCCCACTCCAGGGGAGACCTCCAAATTGACAGCTACCCCGGAGCAACATTTTATCATATCGCAGGACTTCTGGAGAAAACCCAAGTGAATCCCAGAGTACAGAGAGTCATCCTGTCCACTGGGATTAACAACAAGGACCAGCACCCTAAAAAAACTGCAATAAAACAGCTGCAGACCATGCTGAGGATGACGAAAAACACCTTCCCGGCAGCAGAAATTTGGATCCCATTAATTAATTATTCCCAAAACCTGGAACCCCGCCAGAAATCCAATTTGGAGGAGATCAATAATCACATCCTCCGAAACATGCCACATGTTCCCAAGCTTCCAGAGGAGGACTTCCGCACTACACGGGACGACATCCACTGGACAGAGAGAACAGCTGGCAAGATGTTGGAACACTGGCTAAAACATTTAAACTAAGAATCCCCACAAACCCAAACACAAACAGGGAGGGGAATAAGAACATTATACTGCTGGCACAAAACTTTTCACCCACACAAAATCAAATTAGTTTACTGGACAAAGGCCTATCATTCGTACCGACGGCAAACATTAGAAAGAAACAAAAAGAAACCCTCAAAGGAGAAGCTCAGGAGTTTCACAGAAAGCTGAAACTAGCTGTCTTTTTTGAGGGATCAGAAAACACAGACAGAACACCCTTTATGGCCCGATCCAACTGGAAACCTAGGGAGAGCCAAATCCCGGGTACAATCACACAACTTATAAAAGACAACAACACCCTGATCAAGGCACTTAACCCCCAAACCCATAAAGACAAAAACAACCTCAGCAGAGGAGAGAGCCAAGCACTACATCAGCTGGCAAACAATAAACAAATTGTCATCAAACCAGCTGACAAGGGGAGTGCCATAGTAATCATGGACAGAACACAATACATTCAAGAAGCACACAGACAATTAAACAACACTACACACTATAAAAAATTAATTCGACCCATATATCTAGACACAGCACAAGAAATATATGACATTATACAGACACTATTAGAAAACAATTACATCACAAAAAAACAAAGTTTTTACCTAAGGGGGGAGGAAAATCCTAGACCAAGGATTTTTTACCTCCTCCCCAAAATACACAAACAGCCTCAGTCCTGGAGTGTACCATATGAAATCCCGGCAGGGAGACCTATTGTTTCAGACTGCAACAGCGAATCCTACAGGATCGCAGAATACATAGACTATTTCCTCACTCCACTGTCAACTAAACACAACAGTTACATAAAAGACACATACGACTTCATACGCATAGTTAAAAACACTAAAATAACACAGGACACCATTTTATTCACAATTGACATAGATAGTCTCTACACAAACATAAACACTGCAGCAGGGCTAACAGCTGTAAAACTCTGGATGGAGAAATACCCGGACGACAGCCGCCCGGATACATCTCTCCTACAACTGTTAGAAATCAACCTGACAAAAAATGATTTTGAATTCAACAAAGAATTCTTTTTACAAATCAGCGGCACAGCGATGGGAAAAAAATTTGCACCGGCCTACGCGAACATTTACATGGCACACTGGGAGGAGACTGTTTTTCAAAAATGCCCCAAATTACCCACCAATTATTTTAGATACTTAGATGACATATGGGGAACATGGACACACAGTTTAGAGGACTTCAAACACTTTATACAAATCCTCAACACACACCATAGAATGATAACAGTTAAATACATCACGCATAACCAACAAATAGATTTCTTGGACACTACCACATACAAGGGACCCTCTTTTTCCCAAACACACACTTTAGACACTAAAGTTTTCTTTAAAGAGACTGACACACACACACTTTTACATAAAAACAGTCTCCACCCTAAACACACTTTCAAGGGCCTGATCAAATCACAATTGCTCAGGTTCAACAGGATTTGCACACAGATAATAGATTTTGAAGAGGCTACCCAGACCCTCTTCAAAGCATTAAAACCAAGGGGGTATTCCAGATCTTTCCTTAGACAGGTCCGGAAAACTTTCTTGACCACCAGACAACAAGACACGCGCAAAATCATCCCGCTAATCACCACCTACTCAGCATTTAGCCTAGCTGCAAACAGAAAAATTAAATTAAATCTAACCCGCACTTTACAGAACACAAACATTATCCAGGACTATAAAATTATCTCAGCATATAAAAGAAATAAAAATCTTAAAGACCACCTGGTAAGCAGCAAACTACCAGGAATTAATACTTTACCGACACAGGGCCCAATATTTTACAAACAAGCCACTACAGTCAGAAACACCACTACCAACACAACCTACATAATAAAACAAACACTAACTAAAAACACTAAAAACTGCATATATGCCATTAAGTGCAAACAATGTGGTATAATATATGTAGGAGAAACAGGGAACACAATTAAATGTAGACTAGCACAACATATATACAACATTAGAAATCACAGAGAGACAGACACACACCTGGTGGCTCATTTCCTTCACCATGGACTTGAGGCACTAGAAATATCGGGCCTTCAAATGAACAACAATTGGACACCGGAGGAGAGACGCAGGTTTGAGAAACACTGGATTCTCAAACTTAGCACTCTATTTCCAAGAGGACTAAATCAACGCACATAGAGCACCGACACAAGAGGGACCAAATTCTTCCTACTTAAAGGCTTCAGTACCCTGAATGGCCAGTGCAAACTTTTATTTCCCAAGAGGCCCTAATATGGGACAACTTGGGAAATAAAGATTTCTTACTTACCTAACCCTAACCCTAACCCTAACCCTAACCCTAACCCTAACCCTAACCCTAACCCTAACCCTAACCCTAACCCCTAACCCTAACCCTAACCCTAACCCTAACCCTAACCCTAACCCATTCCAGGAATGGACCATCAGAACCAGCAAACCGAATATAATCCTAGGGGACTCCAACCTCTCCAGGATCCAGTCCCACTCCAGGGGAGACCTCCAAATTGACAGCTACCCCGGAGCAACATTTTATCATATCGCAGGACTTCTGGAGAAAACCCAAGTGAATCCCAGAGTACAGAGAGTCATCCTGTCCACTGGGATCAACAACAAGGACCAGCACCCTAAAAAAACTGCAATAAAACAGCTGCAGACCATGCTGAGGATGACGAAAAACACCTTCCCGGCAGCAGAAATTTGGATCCCGTTAATCAATTATTCCCAAAACCTGGAACCCCGCCAGAAATCCAATTTGGAGGAGATCAATAATCACATCCTCCGAAACATGCCACATGTTCCCAAGCTTCCGGAGGAGGACTTCCGCACTACACGGGACGACATCCACTGGACAGAGAGAACAGCTGGCAAGATGTTGGAACACTGGCTAAAACATTTAAACTGAGAATCCCCACAAACCCAAACACAAACAGGGAGGGGAATAAGAACATTATACTGCTGGCACAAAACTTTTCACCCACACAAAATCAAATTAGTTTACTGGACAAAGGCCTATCATTCGTACCGACGGCAAACATTAGAAAGAAACAAAAAGAAACCCTCAGAGGAGAAGCTCAGGAGTTTCACAGAAAGCTGAAACTAGCTGTCTTTTTTGAGGGATCAGAAAACACAGACAGAACACCCTTTATGGCCCGATCCAACTGGGAACCTAGGGAGAGCCAAATCCCGGGTACAATCACACAACTCATAAAAGACAACAACACCCTGATCAAGGCACTTAACCCCCAAACCCATAAAGACAAAAACAACCTCAGCAGAGGAGAGAGCCAAGCACTACATCAGCTGGCAAACAATAAACAAATTGTCATCAAACCAGCTGACAAGGGGAGTGCCATAGTAATCATGGACAGAACACAATACATTCAAGAAGCACACAGACAATTAAACAACACTACACACTATAAAAAATTAATTCGACCCATATATCTAGACACAGCACAAGAAATATATGACATTATACAGACACTATTAGAAAACAATTACATCACAAAAAAACAAAGTTTTTACCTAAGGGGGGAGGAAAATCCTAGACCAAGGGTTTTTTACCTCCTCCCCAAAATACACAAACAGCCTCAGTCCTGGAGTGTACCATATGAGATCCCGGCAGGGAGACCTATTGTTTCAGACTGCAACAGCGAATCCTACAGGATCGCAGAATACATAGACTATTTCCTCACTCCACTGTCAACTAAACACAACAGTTACATAAAAGACACATACGACTTCATACGCATAGTTAAAAACACTAAAATAACACAGGACACCATTTTATTCACAATTGACATAGATAGTCTCTACACAAACATAAACACTGCAGCAGGGCTAACAGCTGTAAAACTCTGGATGGAGAAATACCCGGACGACAGCCGCCCGGATACATCTCTCCTACAACTGTTAGAAATCAACCTGACAAAAAATGATTTTGAATTCAACAAAGAATTCTTTTTACAAATCAGCGGCACAGCGATGGGTAAGAAATTTGCACCGGCCTACGCTAACATTTACATGGCACACTGGGAGGAGACTGTTTTTCAAAAATGCCCCAAATTACCCACCAATTATTTTAGATACTTAGATGACATATGGGGAACATGGACACACAGTTTAGAGGACTTCAAACACTTTATACAAATCCTCAACACACACCATAGAATGATAACAGTTAAATACATCACGCATAACCAACAAATAGATTTCTTGGACACTACCACATACAAGGGACCCTCTTTTTCCCAAACACACACTTTAGACACTAAAGTTTTCTTTAAAGAGACTGACACACACACACTTTTACATAAAAACAGTCTCCACCCTAAACACACTTTCAAGGGCCTGATCAAATCACAATTGCTCAGGTTCAACAGGATTTGCACACAGGTAATAGATTTTGAAGAGGCTACCCAGACCCTCTTCAATGCATTAAAACCAAGGGGGTATTCCAGATCTTTCCTTAGACAGGTCCGGAAAACTTTCTTAACCACCAGACAACAAGACACGCGCAAAATCATTCCGCTAATCACCACCTACTCAGCATTTAGCCTAGCTGCAAACAGAAAAATTAAATTAAATCTAACCCACACTCTACAGAACACAAACATTATCCAGGAATATAAAATTATCTCAGCATATAAAAGAAATAAAAATCTTAAAGATCATCTGGTAAGCAGCAAACTACCAGAAATTAATACTTTACCGACACAGGGCCCAATATTTTACAAACAAGCCACTACAGTCAGAAACACCACTACCAACACAACCTACATAATAAAACAAACACTAAATAAAAACACTAAAAACTGCATATATGCCATTAAGTGCAAACAATGTGGTATAATATATGTAGGAGAAACAGGGAACACAATTAAATGTAGACTAGCACAACATATATACAACATTAGAAATCATAGAGAGACAGACACACACCTGGTGGCTCATTTCCTTCACCATGGACTTGAGGCACTAGAAATATCGGGCCTTCAAATGAACAACAATTGGACACCGGAGGAGAGACGCAGGTTTGAGAAACACTGGATTCTCAAACTTAGCACTCTATTTCCAAGAGGACTAAATCAACGCACATAGAGCACCGACACAAGAGGGACCAAATTCTTCCTACTTAAAGGCTTCAGTACCCTGAATGGCCAGTGCAAACTTTTATTTCCCAAGAGGCCCTAATATGGGACAACTTGGGAAATAAAGATTTCTTACTTACCTAACCCTAACCCTAACCCTAACCCTAACCCTAACCCTAACCCTAACCCATTTTCAGAGATTGCAGGACGCTATTGAGCCTGTGTCAAATTTGAAAATTATATCAGCTTTCAAAAGGAATAAAAACCTAAAAGATTTGTTGGTTCATGCTTCTTTGGTCAGTGAGAGACAACAGAAGAATGCACATTTTAGATCGATCAAGTTTTTAATTAATAAACATACAAATCTGAGTGGTCCAGTTTGGCAAAGTTTCCAACTGGATTCATCAAATTCAGTTTATGTAATTGAGTGCAGAGTTTGCAACAAACTGTATATTGGACAGACAAAGAACAAACCATTGCAACGCTTTCTCCTCTCTCCTCAACGCACCGGCTCCTCCTCCTCAGTCCTCCTTCGCTGCTGATGACTTCGCTGATTTCTTCGATGAGAAGGTCACAGTCATCCGCAGATCCTTTACAACCACCGCCCCCCTCACTGTGCCCTTCCCCCCTCTAGGCCCATCCCTTCCTTTTCCACTTTCTCCCCCCTTACAGACTCTGATGTTTCTCAACTCCTGCTCTCCCACCGCCCCACAACCTGTGCCCTTGACCCTATCCCCTCTTCTCTTCTCCAAACTATCACACCTGACATTCTCCCATTTGTCACCTCCCTTGTCAACTCCTCCCTGTCTTCCGGCTGTTTTCCGGCATCTTCCAAGAGGGCCCACATCACTCCGCTGCTAAAAAAGCCTACTCTGGATCCCTCCATCATCCAGAACTACCGCCCGGTATCTCTTCTTCCTTTCCTTTCTAAAACTATCGAATGAGCCGCTTCTACTCAACTTTCTTCCTTCTTTTCTAACAACAACCTGCTAGACCCCCATCAGTCTGGCTTCAGATCGGGCCACTCGACAGAGACTGCGCTCCTCTCCGTCAGTGAGTCACTCCAAGCCGCACGAGCAGCCTCCCTCTCCTCTGTCTTCATTCTTCTAGATCTCTCTGCTGCCTTCGACACTGTGGATCACTCCATCGTCCTGTCTGCCCTGTCAGCAACGGGCATCTGTGGCACAGCCCTGGACTGGATTGAGTCCTACCTCTCTGGTCGCTCCTTCCAGGTTGCCTGGGCTGGTTCGGTATCGACACCTCGGCCCCTCGCCACAGGAGTTCCCCAGGGCTCAGTCCTAGGCCCGCTTCTTTTTTCTCTTTACACTCGCTCCCTTGGCCCTGTGATCACTGCACATGGGCTATCCTATCACTGCTACGCGGACGATACCCAACTCTTCGTCTCGTTCCCGCCTTCTGATACGCAGGTTTCAGCCAGTATCTCTGCTTGCCTGAGGGACATCCAGAGCTGGATGGACAACCACCATCTAAAGCTCAACCCAGGCAAGACTGAAATGATATTCATCCCTACTAATACCTCTCCCCATCTGAATCCCTCCATTTCCCTCAGGGATACCACACTCACGCCGTCACCCAGTGCAAGGAACCTCAGCATGGTGATGGACAGCAGACTGTCCCTTTCCAAGAACATTGCGGCGGTGACCCGGTCTTGCAGGTTCTTCCTATACAACATACGGAGAATCCGCCCCTTTCTCACCCCCTACTCGACCCAGCTCCTGGTCCAAGCGATGGTTCTGTCCCGCCTGGACTACTGCAATTCCCTCTTGGCTGGCCTCCCCGCATCCGCCATCAGACCCCTCCAACTTATCCAGAATGCAGCAGCTCGTCTGGTCTTCAACCTTCCCAAATACTCATATCACCCCCCTGCTTACTTCCCTCCACTGGCTGCCTGTCATGGCTCGCATCAAATTCAAAACATTGGTGCTAGCCTTCCAAGCAGTTAAAGGGTCTTCCCCAGCTTACCTACAAAAAATCATCAGACCCTATACCCCTGCCAGACCTCTTCGTTCAGCCTCCACAAGCCGCTTGGCACCTCCCCCTCTCCGAACCTCCACCTCACGCTCACGACTGCTGTCTGTTCTGGCTCCACGGTGGTGGAACGAACTCCCCGTTGAGGTCAGAACTGTAGAATCTCTCCCCACCTTCAAACGCAAGCTCAACACACACCTCTTCAAGCAGCACCTCTCCCCATCCCTCCCTACCTCCCTGTGAACCTTAATTGTTGTCTCTGTGACTTGCTTTGTGTATCGGTATTTTTTAGTTGGCTAGGTAAGCAGTGTTTTGATAGTTAACTTTGGTCACTTTTGCTCTTTGTTTCTTGTTTAAAAAAAATAAATAAAAAAAATTGGCCCTCGTCCTTATCTTTGTTGTACAGGTAGCAGTTCAAATTGTACTTCCCTCTAGGGTCTTTCAGCGAACTTATCCCTGGTTATGGATATGCACTTTGTTGTAGGTCGCTCTGGATAAGAGCGTCTGCCAAATGCCAATAATGTAATGTAATGTTAAAACAGCACATATATTATATTGAACAATCAGATAAATTAACAGGAGTTTATGTGCATTTTCGCACACATGGTAGAAATAATCTGACTATCTCAGGACTAGAGTCTGGGGTGGGATGGTCCAGAAGTCAGAGATTTGCCACAGAAAGACGTTGGATAAGAAAATTGAAACAGTTTTACCCAATGGTCTAAATGAATTGGAATAATGATTTTGGACCTGGGATCATAGGGGATGGGTATATAATACATTTTTTAAAGGACCTTGAGGTGGGGAGTATATGCCTATATGTATTGAAAGGGTAGGAACATGAATTAATTTTAATTATTATTTATTTTTGGCTATTTTATAGCACTTATTTTTAGCACTTGGGTAAGTATATAATAATTGATACTCCCCTCAGACTAAAATAAAAATAAAAATTTTGTTAGTTTGATAGAGTTTCTCCTTCCCCTTACATGAACAATCCCAAATCCTTTTTGCCTTCACCAACAGAGGGCAGCAATACACATATTCCAGGCTGCCACAAGGATACGTGGAATCACCAAGTGTGTTCAACCGAATTGTCCGACAAGATCTTTCCGATTTCGCACACTCATTCAGTATGTAGATAATCTCCTACTCTGCAGCCCATCCAAAGAAGCATGCGAGCAGGACAGCAGAGCACTCCTTACATGTGTCACATGCTGTGGATTCCATGCTGTCCAGAGAAGAATCTGCCCCAACCCACCAAAGAGTTTCTGGCTACAAAGTTTTGTTGTTGACCCAACCACACATCATGATCACTTGCTGGTTGTCAACCCAACCACTCTCATGACCACTCCCCTCGATGGAGAACCACACAACTGCACAGCCACAGTTGAAGAGGACTCAAGCCCTAGACCTGATCTGTTTACAAACCCTCTCACTACCCTAGACATGACTTTGTGTTTTGACCCCGAAATCAAAATACGAAATCAGGATTTGCCATTGTCACTCAACATTCCCCTTTCACTTACCACACTGCAATGGAATCAGCTCTAGCTCCAGGAACTGCCCAGCAGGCAGAGATAGTAGCACTGGCTAGAGCCTGCCAGTTGGCAGACGGGAAGTCTGTCAACATCTATAGTGACTCTGCCTATGCTTGCGGGGTGCTACATTCTTGGGGGGCCACTTGGACATTAAGACATTTTTGTTTTTCTTCAAATTTAATTGAAACAGTTACCAATTGGATTTTGCACTGTTAAATTTGCCAGGAAAACGATGTGCACCCAACGGGGAAGCATGCTTGGGGGGCCACTTGGACATTAAGACATTTTTGTTTTTCTTCAAATTTAACTGAAACAGTTACCAATTGGATTTTGCACTGTTAAATTTGCCCAAGGCCCATTCACCCATCTAGTGATGGATTACATAGATACCATCCATAGTCTGCCGCCATAGTCGAGAAATGCAATGGTATTCTCAAAAAATAAATAAAATAATAATAATAATCAAAGCATGCAAAGAGAGAGGAATGTCATGGATCAAGTGCCTGCCCCTAGCTCCCATGGCCATGTCATTATCACGGCCAGTCTTTTTAACACACTTGACACTCCATGAAATGATTATGGGGAGGGTAATGAATGTTCCAGCAACCAGGCCCAGGATGGGAGAAGTAAGTTTGGAGGTGTTAGAATCAGAACTTGGGGGGGATTTGAAGAACTTAAATTGGGTTTTCAGTGTCATTTATTCCCAGAACAAACAGGCCCAAGGACCACCACCAAAAGCAGAGGAAGGAGAACAGCTGAAGGTGATCCCCGGTGACTGGGTCTACATTAAAGATATTGAAGCAGAAGTGGAAACACCCCAGACAAGTGGGGCCCTATCAGGTGATATTTTCCACACCCACAGCAGTTAAATTCAAGGAACTCACACCATGGATACACTAAACCCATTGCCGAAAAACCCCAGACCCAACTGACCACAATCAGAACTCTCACCCCCTAGGCCCTGTAAAAGAGTTTTAAAATGGGCTTTTGGGATAGGACATCTTGGATTACTTACACTAATATTCTTTGCCTTTGTTAGGGAAAATGCCTTCTTTAACATTTTACAAGTGAACATCGTCTGATGAAACAGATCCCAGTAAAACAACGATACTTGAGTTTAACTTTCGTATTTATTTGCTAAGAAATAACAGAAAGTGAGAAAGCTTACCAGCTTTCTGATTTGAATCCGACATAGGCCCTTGAGCAAGGCCCTTAACCCTGCATTGCTCCAGGGGAGGATTGTCTCCTGCTTAATCTAATCAACTGTACGTCGCTCTGGATAAGAGCGTCTGCCAAATGGCATTAATGTAGTGTAATGTAACATGAAACTGGCCACTAACATTTATCAGTATTTTGTCTTCTGATTACCCCTTGTTGACCTTGCTGTAAGACTGGAATGTGCTAGCTACCCCTCCTAGGAAAAGCAGAGACATTAAGGCAATGTGTGTTAACATAAAGACAATGACATGATTATTTTTATCCCTATTACTATAAGCACTTAATTCAGAAAGTGGTCTAATAGTAATAGGGATTTAAAATAATCATGTCATTGTCTTTATGTTAACACATATTGTCAATTAAGAATCAATTAAGAAAATGACACCAGGAAAATGGAACCATGGTCCTTACAATGCCTTTTGGAATGGCCACTCTGTACTACCAAGCCACCAATCCCCTGTAAAAACTATTGCCCAAATACACCCCAGAACCCTGGGTCTGCTTCAAAGGGAGCAGTAGTTTAGATATGGGAACAACTACCCATTGTAATTTAGCCCTAAATGCCGCCCAAATGCAGGAAATGACCAACACTAATTTAACTAAAGGGACTGCAATCGCAATAGACATGTAATGTGGGGAAAATGCTTGGAACCGCCTGCCAGTTCACTGGGGGGAATATGTGCCCCTGACACACCAGTACAGTCAGTTTTCATAGTTCAAGCAAAAGCCAGATCTCGGGAAAATAACACATAAAAGGAAGGAAGACATCAGGGAAGATCACATCCGACTTCCCACACATGCTTTTTCTGTGTTCGTGTGTATTTGAGTAGGCTGGGTAAGATTATTGACTTTATATTTCTCTTCTTAATTTCTGTATTAATTAACTGTTGAATTCTAAGATAATGACTTACCTGCCTGTAAAGAAATTCTTGCTTTTAACTTGTGTGATCTCCATGGCTCTAATTCATTTTATACCTTCTTCAGCAATAGTGCTAATATATATGGAGCATATATTGAGTACTGGTGGCATATAAGGGAGAGTCAAGTGGAAGCACTCCGAGTGTCACACACGATTAAAACCAAATTCTAGATTCCCATTTAAAATGGAGTCAGATAACGAAAGTAAATTTGTTGGCCCTATTGTGGAGATTCTTTGTCAGCCCGGACCAGTAGAGAGCGGAAGGCAGAGTGGTGCTACTGTCTTTGAAAACGCAGTTTATTTATTGGCTGATCTAGTCTCTCTGCATAGCAGTCACTAATATTTAACCCAATTAACATTCTTCATGCAGATACCTTCGCCCGGGCTAAATTCCGTCTTTGGGTTAGTGTGGGGTTTTACAGTATTAGATATGCATAACGCAGTGGGGTTTTACAGTATTAGATATGCATAACGCAGTGGGGTTTTACAGTATTAGATATGCATAACGCAGTGGCAGGAGGAGTGTGTGCGATCATAGGGGACTCTGGTTGCACCTACATCCCCCAGAATAGTGCTGATAATGGGACTCTAGATAAGCTCAAAGAAATTTGAGACGGGACAGCAAAGGGATCTGGGATCAATACAGACTGGAATCCCTTTGATTTTCTAAAAAAATGGTTTGGTAGCGGAGGCCCTTGGTTAGGGAATCTAATAGCACCAGTATTAGTGATACTCACAATTTTATTTTGCATAATGCCTTGTTTCCTGAGCTGTTTGAAGAACATGTCCCACAGGATGTTTCAAAACAATCTCATAATGTTACAGCAGACACATATCCCCCAGGCTCAAAGAAACCAAGAAACCAATCAAGAAATGACTAAAACACAGGATGGGAAACAACCTCCTGACATTTGAAGGCTTTTGATAGATTAGATGCACTGACACATAGAGGTAACAATAAATAAATAGGCCTGATTGCGACGGCTGAGTGATGTGCTTGTAACCTCTCCTCAGGCCAACAATCCAACTGATGCCAACGGATTTGAAAATCACAGGAAAATAACTGATGTTATACTCATATATCTCTTATGCTTATTTAAAAACTATGATTGATATATAAAATGTCATTGATAGATTAAATGAAAAATGTAATTGTTAGATTAAATGATTGATGTTATTGATAGTTAAAATTATTGATGTTATTGATAGCTAATGAATTTGGGGATGCTAAAATAATTACTAAAAGAGTGATAACGTTAAAGTTAACTCTCAAGAATGTGAGACCTAGTGGTCTCAAAGGGGGGAATGTTGAAGTTTGATCAAAATACTCTTATTTGAAAACCAGGAATGTTTAGAATAATGATGAAGTTTGATTTAAATGCTTTTATTAAAACTGTGAACTGGTTAGAATTGAGAAGTGAATAAGTCAGCATGAGCAATTAGAACTGCGTGTCTGTTCAAACACATTGAGCTGCAAAGTACAGTGCAGAGAACACTTAATCAGGTGTTTAAAAAGCCATGGCTTTGGATACGACCTGTTTTGACGAAGTGATGCCGGTCAAGCAATATGTGTCTTTGCAGATAAATGTTTTGAGTTAGTGATCACCAGCCAATTTGCCTGCGTCATTAAAGAGGTGAAAGATTAAGACAGCTCAGCTTTCATAGAGTGGCAGAAAATATTAAGGCGGGTTAAGAGAGACAATGTGATGTTATATGACAATTGATTGGTTAGCTATAATGCATAAAGACTGGGATACTTCCTACTGTTACTTTGGAATTCTCTGGTCTCTTGAAGCTTCTTGCACGGAGCACACAGATTCCCCAGATGAATCTGTTTTATTTTAAACTAAAGATTTGACTTAAAGATTTAAACTAAACTATTGACTAAGAGTGGTACATCATTGCTGCCAAAACAACTTCACCCACGTAAAAGGGACGAGGAGGAAAAGCCACAAAAAATATTTCTTCAACACCTGACCCTGTCATATTTTTACTGTTGACCCTGTAATTAATCACACAACAACACTCTTAATAAAATATTGATGTGCATCATATATTTTGTACTTTATCAGCCCTGCTATACAAAAAAGCTGATAAAACCATTTATACAATTAATGCATCCCCATGGCAGCACTGATATCCCTGCAACACACACACACACACACACACACACACACACACACACACTCACAAGCACACACACACACACTCACACACACACGCACACTCGCATGCACACACACACATGCTCACACTCATGCTTTGGATACAGGTGCTATATAAATGCAAACCATTTACACATACACTCACAGTGGATCTTTCATGTTCCTAGCCCTGAGCACCACTGCAGTTCCACCCAACAGCCAGCCGGGGGCGGCAGGCCCCACACTACAGGTCACTGGTGCATCATGATAATTGTTTTTTCTCTTTTGGGAATTTCAGTTACTGTTTTTGTTAGTTTGCTGTTGCTTGGTATACAAAGTCGTATGCCAATAAACCTATTTAAAAATACACCTTTTCTAATAAATACTGTTTCACTCTAAATTCCCAAGAACAATGAGTAAAATTGAACCAAATTGAAACTGCATGACTGTAAAGCAGGCAGGAGATTTTGTGGTTGAGTTTTAAATAATTCACAGGAAAGTAAAACAGGACTGTGAATTATTGCCGTTGTGGTGTCTGGATTCCACAGTCTTAAATCTGATTATATTCCCTAAATAAAACTCTAAATGTCAAGCGCACAGTTTTGCAGGTCATCTGTAAACAAACACTGTTTTCAATAAAACGCCCAGTCTTTCACCAGCCTTTGCCCTCATATATGTACGTGAAACCTTCTCCACAATAATAAAGACCAAAACAACATACAGACACAGAGGTTTGTCCACCTTGCTGCCATGGTAACTGGTTATGTCACAGGTCAGACACCAAAGACAGAACCCACAGCATGCTGGGTAATCTGAGTGGATCAGGCGCTCAGTAGCATGGCCACGCCATCAAGGCAGACCCATCGTCCATAGATAAGGGAGGGGCTACACCATCTGGCTCGTATGGAGAAGGACAGTGTTTTGGGGCACATGGGGCGGGTTTTGGGGCGCACAGGGCTGGTTTTGGAGCAGGTGGAGCTGGTTTTGGGGCAATTTGGAGTACAGAGTCCCGTTGCCCTGCTGCAGAGGCCTGCTCAGTCCATCTGATCTCTGGGAGCTGTTATCACTGTAACCATCTCCCTCCATTTTCTTTTCCTCCCTGTCACTCTGCTGCTCCCTCTCTTCCTCATCCTCCTCCTCTTCCTCTTCCTCCTCAGCTGGGAGGGGTGGGTGGGTGGGGCTGTATAGGGGAAGGTGGTTCCTGCCTCCCCCCATGGGGACTGAGGGGTAGAGCGGGGCATGGAGAGACTGGTCCTGAGGAAGAGACTACCAATCAGAAACAAGCACAAACCACACATAGCCAATCGGAAACAAGCACAAACCACACAAAGCCAACCAGAAACAATAACAAACCTTACACAGCCAATCAGAAACAAGAAAAAACCTCACACAGCCAATCAGAAAAAAGCACAACAACAAACAGCCAACCAGAAACAAGAACAAATCACCCACAGCCAATCAGAAACAAGCATAAACTACACACAGCCAACCAGAAATAAGAACAAACCTCATACACCCAATCAGAAAAAAGCACAAACCACACATAGCCAACCAGAAACAAGAACAAACCTCACACACATAAACACACACACACATGCACAAACACACACACACAGTAACTCACCAGAGCCAAACTGCTGTTCATAACAAATGACTCCACCCTCTTTCTGTTCTCTGCTTTCTCTCCCTCTGTCTCTCGCTCCCTCGCTCTCTCCCCATGGCGAGAGCTGCTATATAGAGCAGGACGCCCTGGGAAGTCTGCCCCGCCTCCCCCTCTCCCACCTGACAGAGAGGAGTGACTGTCCCTGCACCGAGCCTGGTCCTGAGCGAGAGGGAGAAAGACATTAGCACTATACTGGGGGAGAGAGAGATACATTAGCACTATACTGGGGGGGGGGAGAGATACATTAGCACTATACTGGGGGGGGGAGAGAGAGAGAGAGAGAGACATTAGCACTATACTGGGAGAGGGAGGGGGAGAGAGAGAGAGAGAGAGAGAGAGAGAGAGAGAGAGAGAGAGAGAGAGAGAGAGAGAGAGAGAGAGGGTAGGGTGTGTAGGGTGTAAATATGATCAGTAGTTTGGTGATTTGGTATACGAAAAGGGGTGTGTATATGTGTATGTATGCATGTATGTATATGTATGTGTATGCATATATAGCCTTTTTTTTACCACCTGTTCCTTTGCTGTTACTTCTTGATTTATCTGTGTTGCTTTTTACTGTACAAATCTATAACAAATTTTATTGAAAATGAGATCATTACTGATTAGCTCTTGGAATATTCAGGGTTTGTATTCATCGACATTTGGAATTAAAAGCTCAAATTCGGAATTCCACACACACATATCTGGTCATGACATCATTGTTCTTTTAGAGACATGGTGCCGTGACAACACAAACACTCACTGTCCCCCAAACTATCGAGAAATTTTACTTCCAATCCTAAAACATAATACTATGAAACGTGGCAGAGACTCAGGAGGGGTGGTGATATGGTACAAAGAGGAACTATCATCCAATCTATTTGAAATTGAAAGAAAACCAACATATATGTGGCTAAAATTAAACAAAAACACCACTGAGTGTAATAATGGCATATACATTTGTGCGGCCTACATTCCCCCTTTAGAGTCACCATACTTCCATGACAATTTATTTGAAATTCTCCATTCGGAGATCAGGCATTACCAGGCCCAGGGTAATGTCCTACTGATCGGAGATTTAAATGCCAGAACGGGATCAGAGAATAATATTGTGGATTCTGCTGGCAACAGCCACATTTTCAGAACATCCTCTGTCTACCTTAACCCCATTACTACCAAAAGAAACAGTCTTGATTATACTGCAAACAAAAATGGCAAAGAGTTAGTTCACCTCTGTCGATCCTTAGGTCTGTACATGCTTAATGGAAGGATCAGAGGGGACTCTTTAGGGAGGTTCACTTGTTGTTCAGCTCCTGGGGCTAGTGTAGTCGATTATGCAATCACTGACATGGACAACTCCTTCATTAGTGCACCACTTTCTGATCACTGTCAGATAAATGTATACTTAAAAAGAAAGGGACAAAAGATAGCCAAAGAACCTGAGCCCAGCAAAACATTTCAGCTGAACAAAACGTATGGGCTCATGACAGTGAAGTAAAATTTAAAACGGCAATCAGTTCACCGGAGACTACTAACCTTATTAACAACTTTCTCTCAAAAACATTCCAACCAAACCAATCTGGCATAAATATGGCTGTAACCCAAATTAACAAAATATATTATAAATCAGCCAACAAAGCAGGTCTCAAAAACAAAAGTCAGAAATCTGGCCTGAGACCCCAAAAAGAAACGTGGTTTGATGAGGACTGCAGAACCCTAACCCTAACCCTACCCTGCAGCACCCCAAACTCGCCCTGCAACACCCCAAACTCGCCCTGCAACACCCCAAACTCACCCTGCAACACCCCAAACTCACCCTGCAGGACCCCAAATGTTTTTGCACCATTCTGAGTAAACTCTAGAGACTGCTGTGTGTGAAAATCCCAGATCAGCAGTTACAGAAATACTCAAACCACCCTGTCTGGCCCCAACAATCATGCCATGGTCAAAATCACTGAGGTCACATTTTCTCCCCATTCTGATGCTTGATATGAACTGACGCTCCTGACCCGTATCTGCATGATTTAATGCACTGCACTGCTGCAAAATGACTGGCTTGAGTAAGTATGTGGACAGGTGTTCCTAATAACAGGTGTCCCTGATATGCACTCAAGGGCCTGAAACTTCCTGGTTGTGGTGTTGTGGGTGAAGGAGATGAGGGAGAATGAGTATTTTTTGTGCTTCTAAGTCAAAGGCTAATATTAGTTTGCATCTAAAAAAACTCATATTATAAACACAGTAAGTGGATTAGCTTTTAAGGTGAAAATTGTTGGTGCCTTTAGAGGAGAGAGAGGGATTATAAACCATATTCATTTCACATCTGGTCATCCTTCTGGGTCAAGTGTTTAGATAAGGTTAAAATGTTAAGAGGCTTTTTCCTTTGTGCGGTCTCTACTAAGGTAAACAGCAATGCTAAGTTAGCTGCTTATATTGTTGATTTAATATTAGCACCCGCTAATCAGTATAATCATGTGTAGAGATGAAGAAGTAATACTGCAGGACACAGAAACAATGAGGACAAGAAAGTGGGACTGGGGATAAAAGCAGGGGGTACTCACAGATGGGGTAACAGAGAGGGATATAAGGGGGAAGGGGAAACAGAGGGGGGTATTTGGGCATGGGATAAAAGAAGGGGGTATTCGGGGATGGGGCAGGGAAGCTCACCCCAATAGACGACAGGCTGGTCCTCAAAGTAGCCTCAACTCTGAGGGGAGTTGTCTCTTCCATCTGAGACACACATGCACAGAAACACACAAATAAGGAGACATACACATGCACACACACACACATACAAACACACACACACACACACACACATGCACACACCAGACCCACACACACAAACACAGAAATAAGGACACACACACACACAGACATTGTTTACAAATGCACACACAGATAAATTGTACACAAAAAAATTGTACAAACAAATTTAGTGCCAAAAGCCTGTCCTTTAAGTACAAAACCTGTTTTACAGATGTCAAAATACAACTACAAATACAATTTTTCACATACAGTGCATCCGGAAAATATTCACAGCGCTTCACTTTTCCCACATTTTGTTATGTTACAGCCTTATTCCAAAATGGAATAAATTCATTTTTTTCCTCAAAATTCTACACACAACACCCCATAATGACAACATTTTTTGAAATTTATTAAAAATAAAAATGAAGAAATCACATGTACATAAGTATTCACAGCCTTTGCCATGAAGCTCAAAATTGAGCTCATGTGCATCCTGTTTCCACTGATCAACCTTGAGATGTTTCTACAGCTTAATTGGAGTCCACCTGTGGTAAATTCAGTTGATTGGACATGATTTGGAAAGGCACACACCTGTCTATATAAGGTCCCACAGTTGACAGTGCATGTCGGAGCATAAACCAAGCATGAAGTCAAAGGAATTGTCTGTAGACCTTCGAGACAGGATTGTCTCGAGGCACAAATCTGGGGAAGGGTACAGAAACATTTCTGCTGCTTTGAAGGTCCCAATGAGCACAGTGGCCTCCATCATCCGTAAATGGAAGAAGTTCGGAACCACCAGGATTCTTCCTAGAGCTGGCCGCCCATCTAAACTGAGCAATCGGGGGAGAAGGGCCTTAGTCAGGGAGGCGACCAAGAACCGGATGGTCACTCTGTCAGAGCTCCAGCGTTCCTCTGTGGAGAGAGGAGAACCTTCCAGAAGGACAACCATCTCTGCAGCAATTAACCAATTAGGCCTGTATGGTAGAGTGGCCAGACGGAAGCCACTCCTTAGTAAAAGGCACATGGCAGCCCGCCTGGAGTTTGCCAAAAGGCACCTGAAGGACTCTCAGACCATGAGAAACAAAATTCTCTGGTCTGATGAGACAAAGATTGAACTCCTTGGCATGAATGCCAGGCATCATGTTTGGAGGAAACCAGGCACCGCTCATCACCTGGCCAATACCATCCCTACAGTGAAGCATGGTGGTGGCAGCATCATGCTGTGGGGATGTTTTTCAGCCACAGGAACTGGGAGACTAGTCAGGATTGAGGGAAAGATGAATGCAGCAATGCACAGAGACATCCTGGATGAAAACCTGCTCCAGAGCGCTCTTGAACTCAGACTGGGGCGACGGTTCATCTTTCAGCAGGACAACGACCCTAAGCACACAGCCAAGATATCAAAGGAGTGGCTTCAGGACAACTCTGTGAATGTCCTTGAGTGGCCCAGCCAGAGCCCAGACTTGAATCCGATTGAACATCTCTGGAGAGATCTGAAAATGGCTGTGCACCTATGCTCCCCATCCAGCCTGATGGAGCTTGAGAGGTGCTGCAAAGAGGAATGGGCGAAACTGCCCAAAGATAGGTGTGCCAAGCTTGTGGCATCATATTCAAAAATAATTGAGGCTGTAATTGCTGCCAAAGGTGCATCAACACAGTATTGAGCAAAGGCTGTGAATACTTATGTGATTTCTTAAGTTTTTTATTTTTAATAAATTTGCAAAAATGTCAAACTTCTTTCATGTTGTCATTATGGGGTGTTGTGTGTAGAATTTTGAGGAAAAAAATGAATTTATTCCATTTTGGAATAAGGCTGTAACATAACAAAATGTGGGAAAAGTGAAGCGCTGTGAATACTTTCCGGATGCACTGTATGTATGCACCAATAAAGGTTTCCACATCCAACCAGGGAAGAATAGCTCATTCCCCCCTGTGGAGGAGTCCAGTCCCTCAGCTCATAGAACACTGCACCATAACCCTAACCTTCAGCTAATAGCACATTGCTAGATAACGTGGTCGTTAAAATGGTAGATATTGAGTAATTCATATTTGTTAAAGCAACTACGATTACTTTTTCCACTGATTGTTCACCAGCATAAATTTGGATGGTTCTGACAAACAAAACCAAAAGAGAGCATCAGAAGGAAGATGGTGGTTTCTGTGGTGTGACCGGGTTCAGCTAAGAGGGCAGTGCTTGTGGTGATGATGGTGTGGCATCAGTGCACGCACACTGAAATAAGCATTTCCCAATAAACATACATGCTTGACAAGCTAAGGCTGTATTTAACAATATTTTTTTTAAACTGTGTGTAAAATTACAGGTAATCATGGAAGTGTGTTCATGGAATTTCTGAATAGCATAAATTGATGCCACTAAAATACCACAAAAGGAGCTTGGAATTGCATTGCAGGCAGTTTACAGAGATAGCCAAAAGAAGAAAAAAATATTTTTAAAGAGATTAAAATGCTGTTAATGAAAAACATTTTATTCCATAGTGTAAACAGTGGATTGTCAGAACTGGGAAAAACGTAAAGCCTGGCAGGATGTATATGTGTTTCTGGCAGGATGTGTATGTGTATCTGGCAGGATGTGTATGTGTATCTGGCAG
This sequence comes from Conger conger, assembly GCF_963514075.1. Classification (NCBI taxonomy): domain Eukaryota; kingdom Metazoa; phylum Chordata; class Actinopteri; order Anguilliformes; family Congridae; genus Conger; species Conger conger. The sequence goes on from NW_026890368.1 coordinate 49,510, forward strand.
GATGTGTATGTGTATCTGGCAGGATGTGTACGTGTATCTGGCAGGATGTGTACGTGTAAGTTCCATGCATTATGCAACAGGCAAAATGAAAATAGTTTCACATTAAACATTAAACGAACAAACTAACATACTAAAACGTAATTAATCTCTCAGTTGACTAACAAGCTAGCATGATAAATTCCACATTGTTTGTGTAAACTTATTTCCAAATTATATATTTGTGAAAATCGTTTGGCTCATGTTTGATAAATGAGGCCTACTGTGTATCTGTGAGCATGTATGGGTACATGTGGGAGTTTATGGGATGCTGTGTGGGAGTTAGGGTATGTGGTTAGGGTTAGGGGTGTTCTCTTTCTTCTGAATGATGTTCGAAACAGTTTCTTTTTGTGACTTTCATTGTTGTTCATGTTGACAAATGCCAATAACAGACTTCAAAGCCAATCAAAAGCCTGGCATCGAGACTAGATTTTGAAATCGCTCATATATCTCCACTAGGGATGCGACTGAACACAACTGATTAATCAGAAGAACCTTTTGTCCAACCTTTTGTAAGCATTTGGCCCAAATATTATAGCACCCAGAAGGGGTGGGTAATATACATTGACTGCCCCCCCTTTCAGGGTTCCATAATATTTCTACATGGATCGCCAATATGGATGGAAATACCGTTGAATTAGAGGTCACAGTCTGCACTTTAACCTTAGATTTCAAATCCAAAATGCCGGAGTAGAGAGCAAAAACAACAGAAATTGTACCACAGTTCAAATACTTACGAACTGAAGGGATATAAGAAGGTTCATATACCTGCATGCGGTGGTCTGTGCTGACTGAGTTTACTCTCCTGATTGAAGCCTGTCTGTTAAGAGTGCTTATTTCCTCTCTGAGAGAAAGAGAGAGAGATCATGTTTAAAAGTAATTTACTTGATAAATGTCTGGATCCCTGTCCCTTTGTTTGTCTTTTTTCCTGGTTCGCCTTGTGTCGTGTATTGTATTTAATTTACTTTACTGTGTTTTTATTTCTCCACGTTGCAGGTTGGGTGTGGATCGTGTGTTTCTTCCGGTCCTGGTTTTCCATCACAGTCACTCCACTCGCCTAGTTACCCCGCCTCACTTCCTGATCTCTTTCACCTGCTTAGTCATCACCTCATAACTCCATTAGCACTGATTTCAGTTGCCCCACAGTTCTCAGCACATTCCTCACTCCCCATCAATCATTCAATTACCACTGGCACATGTAGAGCATTCACTTCCACATAGTTAGTTATTAGATTCCTTACACCTGTCCTTTTATTCTCAGCTCACACACCTTCCCTGCCAGACCGTGAAGTTTCTTCTTTTAAAGTCAAAGTCCAAAAGTGTCTTCTTTCAAAGTCAAAGTCCAAAAGCTTCTTCTTTCAAAGTCAAAGTCCAAAAGTTTCTTATTTTAAAGTCAAAGTCCAAAAGTTTCTTCTTTCAAAGTCAAAGTCCAAAAGTTTCTTCTTTTAAAATCAAAGTCCAAAAGTTTCTTCTTTCAAAGTCAAAGTCTAAAAGTTTCTTCTTTTAAAGTCAAAGTCCAAAAGTTTCAGTTCTAGTGAGCGCTCCAGTTTTGTCTCTGTACCCAGCCTGTCCTGTCTGTCTCCTGCCTGTCTCCTGTCTGTCCCTGCCTGTCTCCTGCCTGTTTCCTGTCTGTCCCTGCCTGTCTCCTGCCTGTCTCCTGTCTGTCCCTGCCTGTCTCCTGCCTGTCTCCTGTCTGTCTCCTGCCTGTCTCCTGTCTGTCCCTGCCTGTCTCTTGTCTGTCCCTGCCTGTCACCTGTCTGTCTCCTGTCTGTCTCCTGCCTGTCTCCTGCCTGTCTCCTGTCTGTCCCTGCCTGTCTCCTGTCTGTCTCCTGCCTGTCTCCTGTCTGTCCCTGCCTGTCTCCTGCCTGTCTCCTGTCTGTCTCCTGCCTGTCTCCTGTCTGTCCCTGCCTGTCTCCTGCCTGTTTCCTGTCTGTCCCTGCCTGTCTCCTGCCTGTCTCCTGTCTGTCCCTGCCTGTCCCTGCCTGTCTCCTGCCTGTCTCCTGCCTGTCTCCTGTCTGTCCCTGCCTGTCTCCTGTCTGTCTCCTGTCTGTTTCCTGTCTGTCCCTGCCTGTCTCCTGCCTGTCTCCTGCCTGTCTCCTGCCTGTCTCCTGTCTGTCCCTGCCTGTCTCCTGCCTGTCCCTGCCTGTCTCCTGCCTGTCTCCTGCCTGTCTCCTGTCTGTCCCTGCCTGTCTCCTGCCTGTCTCCTGTCTGTCCCTGCCTGTCTCCTGCCTGTCTCCTGTCTGTTTCCTGTCTGTCCCTGCCTGTCTCCTGCCTGTCTCCTGTCTGTCCCTGCCTGTCTCCTGTCTGTCTCCTGTCTGTCTCCTGCTTGTCTCCTGTCTGTCTCCTGTCTGTCTCCTGCCTGTCTCCTGTCTGTCTCCTGCCTGTCTCCTGTCTGTCCCTGCCTGTCTCCTGCCTGTCCCTGCCTGTCTCCTGCCTGTCTCCTGTCTGTTTCCTGTCTGTCCCTGCCTGTCCCCTGCCTGTTTCCTGTCTGTCCCTGCCTGTCTCCTGCCTGTCTCCTGTCTGTCCCTGCCTGTCTCCTGCCTGTCTCCTGCCTGTCTCCTGTCTGTCTCCTGCCTGTCTCCTGTCTGTCCCTGCCTGTCTCCTGCCTGTTTCCTGTCTGTCCCTGCCTGTCTCCTGCCTGTCTCCTGTCTGTCCCTGCCTGTCTCCTGCCTGTCCCTGCCTGTCTCCTGCCTGTCTCCTGTCTGTTTCCTGTCTGTCCCTGCCTGTCTCCTGCCTGTCTCCTGTCTGTCCCTGCCTGTCTCCTGTCTGTCTCCTGTCTGTCTCCTGCTTGTCTCCTGTCTGTCTCCTGCCTGTTTCCTGTCTGTCCCTGCCTGTCTCCTGCCTGTCTCCTGTCTGTCCCTGCCTGTCTCCTGCCTGTCCCTGCCTGTCTCCTGCCTGTCTCCTGTCTGTTTCCTGTCTGTCCCTGCCTGTCTCCTGCCTGTCTCCTGTCTGTCCCTGCCTGTCTCCTGTCTGTCTCCTGTCTGTCTCCTGCTTGTCTCCTGTCTGTCCCTGCCTGTCTCCTGTCTGTCCCTGCCTGTCTCCTGCCTGTCTCCTGCCTGTCACCTGTCTGTCCCTGCCTGTCTCCTGCCTGTTTCCTGTCTGACCCTGTCTGTCTCCTGCCTGTCTCTTGTCTGTCTCCTGCCTATCTCCTGTCTGTCCCTGCCTGTCTCCTGTCTGTCCCTGCCTGTCTCCTGCCTGTCTCCTGTCTGTCTCCTGCCTATCTCCTGTCTGTCCCTGTCTGTCTCCTGCCTGTCTCCTGCCTGTCTCCTGTCGTGCCGGTCCCTGCTGGTCCCTGCCGGTCCCTGCTAGCCTGTCGTGCCGGTCTGGGGATCCTGAGCTCCAGCTCACTCCAGTGAGGAGTACTCAACCTGCCTGTGGTGTGCATCTGCCTCTGGGTCTTCACCTAACCCTAACCCTAACCCTAACCCGTCTTATTACAACTTATTAATAATAACAGTCTTACTGTAAAATTGCTTCCTATGGAAACTGTGGGGGGTTCAGGGAAATCAGGTGAATGCATAAACTTGGTGAACTTTGGAAGGAAAAATCATAGGTTAGATCCATGAAGCATTTTTCTCTTTTGTAAAGAATCCAATCATAACCCCATGCAGTTGTATAAACTTGTAAGATGCTTCAGCCATCACACTGGGACTGGGACCAGGAAGGTCATGATGAATAGTTTCAGATCTTTAGACAAAATGTAATATTAGACAAAGGGACCCCGTGTAAGCACACAACTAATTAAATCCCTTAAATAAATTACATCTGTTTTGTATTTACTCAGTTTCCGTTTGTCATATGCTAGGTATTTCACTTAGAATTAACTACAATGGCCATGAACTTGATATACATGAATATACTGGGTATTGTAGAAGACTGGTTTGCAATAAATTGGTATTGGAAGTATATCCAAGCTTGTGGTACTCTGGAAACTCACTTCTTTTCGCACAGCTCCATCTCCAGCGTCCTGTTCCTGCTTTTGTGATAGCGGTTAATCAGCAGGACTGAGATCACCATGGTAACCACTAATACCCCAGCGACCACGCCCACAATGACCATCAGCAGGGTGCTGAAGGGGGTCTCCAGCAGAGAGCTCTCTGGCAGAGGAAATACAGCTGCAATTACAGACAGTATGCACTAGGGGCAGTAGAATTAAACAACGCATACACCATACATATAGTAGAATACATTCTGTTCTCACCAATCCCAGCCCTGCTTAGCTTCAGTACTAACCAATGCCAGCCCTGATTAGCTTCAGTACTAACCAAGCTCAACCCTGCTTAGCTTCAGTACTAACCAATCCCAGCCCTGCTTAGCTTCAGTACTAACTAATCCCAGTTCTGTCTAGCATCAGTATGTCATGATGTGTGTTTTCTGTCTCTGTTTCTGTCCCTAGTGTTCGCCTTTTGTTTCCCTCTGAGTTTTCCAAAGTCTGTTTTCTTTCAAAGTGCCTGCCTGTCTCCTGTCTGTCTCCTGCCTGTCTCGTGTCGGTCTCCTGTCTGTTTCCTGTCTGTCCCTGCCTGTCTCCTGCCTGTCTCCTGTTTGTCTCCTGCCTGTCTCCTGTCGTGCCGGTCCCTGCCGGTCCCTGCCGGTCAGGGAGCATCGTGTAGAACATCGTGCATACCTGATTCAGGTTTTGTAAATGTGAACAACTCAAACTGTTTATAATCAGCTGCAAACAGCATGTGAAAAATCACTCTTATGAAAAATACATGAAAAGAGATTATTTTACTCAGATGGCATTTGTATTTGTATTTAGAAGAAAGTGTCTAGCAGCACCCCCCTACCTTTAATATGTATCTGCAGCTCAGCTTTACTGGCACTCACGCTGTTCTCGGCAACACACTGGTACAGGCCTGCATCTGTGAGGGCCAGCGGCCGGCCAAACACCAGGGTGTCGTTCCTCACCTCCACACCCTGGGGGAGCGACATGTCCTTCCTGCACAGACCCAACACAGAGATCATACCCCACACTGCACTACCCAACACTGCCACACTGCACTACCCAACACAGAGATCATACTCCACACTGCACTACCCAACACAGATATCATACTCCACACTGCACTACCCAACAGAGATCATACTCCACACTGCACTACCCAACACAGAGATCATACTCCACACTGCTCTACCCAACACAGAGATCATACTCCACACTGCACTACCCAACACAGAGATCATACTCCACGCTGCACTACCCAACAGAGATCATACTGCCACACTGCACTACTCAACACTGCCACACTGCACTACCCAACACGCTCAGCACACGCAGAACAATACTCATAATAATAACACTCATCATCATAATTTAATTTGTGAAGCTCCTTTTTGTACAAAATATGCACTTCACAGGCACAATAGTTAAAGGTTAATCAATTTAAAAAGGAAAAATAAATCAAATATAATTAAAAAGATAATATTCAAAACATTGGTGCTAGCCTTCCAAGCAGTTAAGGGGTCTTCCCCAGCTTACCTACAAAAAATCATCAGACCCTACACCCCTGCCAGACCTCTTTGTTCAGCCTCCACAGGCCGCTTGGCACCTCCCCCTCTCCGAACCTCCACCTCACGCTCACGACTACTGTCTGTTCTGGCTCCACGGTGGTGGAACGAACTCCCTGTTGAGGTCAGAACTGTAGACTCTCTCCCCACCTTCAAGTGCAAACTGAAGACGCACCTCTTCAAGCTGCACCTCTCCCCACCCCTCCCTACCTCCCTGTAAACCTTAATTGTTGTCTTTCTGATTTACTTTGTGTTTCGGTATTTTTAGTTGGCTAGGTAAGCAGTAATTGGATGGTTAAGTTTGGTCACTTTTGCTTTGTTGTTTGTTTGTTTATTTGTTTTTGTTTTTTTTAAATTAAAATTAAAATTAAAATAAAAGATAGGCCCTGGTCCTTATCTTTGTTGTACGGTAACAATTGAAATTGTACTTCCCTCTAGGGTCTTTCAGCGCACTTATCCCTGGTTATGGGTATGCACTTTGTTGTACATCGCTCTGGATAAGAGTGTCTGCCAAATGCCAATAATGTAATGTATGAAGCTTCTGAACATACAGTTTAATTATAACACTACCGAGCGTATGTATCGATAACCCTCAAACAAATAATTCTCAAACAAAGATCTATATCTCAAAGGGAACGAATATGGTCCACAGTTTTTCTTAAAAGTATCAATTTATTTCAAAGAGCACCCAGAGAAAAACATCATACAGTTTGATTGGAAATAATTACCTTTAAGAATGAGAGACAGAAAGAGCACACTATGGGCCAGTGTAGTACATGTTTGCAACCAATACTCTGGTGGTAGATTGTGGCTGGCAGTGTTGAAAGTAAGCAGTGTGAAAAGGTTGTGGTGTTTTAGGAGCTCCCCTCTTTCACCTCCTCTCTACAGGTTGCAACCCGACACCACAGTTATTGCTTCACCTGCTTTGCATTGAAAAGAACAAACTGAAGAGACTCCTTCCTCAAGTTTCCCACTATGTGGTCACATATCAGGCTGTAAGCAAGTCTCTCACTCGTACACACACAGGTGCATTCACACTCACACAAATTAACAAGCATACTCACACACACACACACACACACACACACACACACACACACACACAGGTACACTCACACTCATATACACACACACACACACAGGTACACTCACACACACACACATTAACAAGCATACTCACACACACACACACACACACACACACACACAGAGGTACACTCACACTCATATACACACACACATTAACAGACATACTCACACACACACATTCAGTTATTATCAGGCATACTTGCACACACACACGTACACACACACATACAGGTGTACATGGACATTTAAGGAGGACTGTGTCACAGTCTTCTGCCCTCAGGATTGTATCTAAATGTATACAGTGTGTTGCAGAACAGCATGTCTATAGAACAGTGTGTTGCAGAACAGCGTGTCTATAGAACAGTGTGTGGCAGAACAGCGTGTGTATAGAACAGTGTGTTGCAGAACAGCGTGTCTATAGAACAGTGTGTTGCAGAACAGCGTGTCTATAGAACAGCGTGTCTATAGAACAGTGTGTCTATAGAACAGCGTGTCTATAGAACAGTGTGTTGCAGAACAGCGTGTCTATAGAACAGCGTGTCTATAGAACAGTGTGTTGCAGAACAGTGTGTCTATAGAACAGCGTGTCTATAGAACAGTGTGTGGCAGAGATGCACTTCTTCCAAATGAGCACATTTAGTTACACATCCCCTCCCCCAGTGCAGGGGAGAAGATCCTTACTTCTACTATAAATTTCTTCATTTGGGCAATACATTGACTCATGCTTGTGAAACAATACATCTCTAATGAAATAAACTGACAGACTGATGGACAGACAGGAAGACAGACAGGAAGTTGGACAGTACCTGGACCAGACAATGCTCTGTGGTTTGGGGTTCCCTCCACTGTCACACTTGAGTGCCACTCCCTCCAGCCCCATATACCAGTTTCCATCATACCCTCTGATGGCTGCGTCAGGAGGATCTGCATCACACACACACTCAGACTCTCCTGGGCTTATGCTCAGTTCACATGGGCAGTAGACAGCAAACCGGATGTGGTTATAGTGGTCGACAGCACAAAGGTCAAATATGATTAGGAAAGCCGTAGATGGCAATGGCAGACGGCACTGCTGTTGAAGCTTAAAAGTGTTTAAGCTAAGTGTTAAGTGCTAAGTGCTAAGTGCTAAGTGTTAAGTGTTAAGTGTTAAGAGCACTATACCAAACACAGTTTTCCTCTTCCTATCCATGTTGTAATGTGCCTGTATTATCAGACAATTACAAAGCAACATCACCATGGCAACTTATATTTTATTTGGTGTCATGCCATCCTGCCCTTTTTTCCCATACCATAAATATGCTATTCTGCAGTCTGCCATGATCCATGTGAATGCATCATTAGTGTCATAGCAAGACCACTAAGACTCAAAAATAAACTCACAATAAGACAAGGTTGAACTGACAGTAAAACCATGTTACAATCACAATGTAATGTAACAATGAAATAACATAAAAAATGATTGTGCTGCATTGTGGGTGACTCACAGTGGAAGTGGTGCATTGTGGGTGACTCACAGTAGAAGTGGTGCATTGTGGGTGACTCACAGTGGAAGTGGTGCATTGTGGGCGACTCACAGTGGAAATGGTGCATTGTGGGTGACTCACAGTGGAAGTGGTGCATTGTGGGTGACTCACAGTGGAAGTGGTGCATTGTGGGTGACTCACAGTGGAAGTGGTGCATTGTGGGTGACTCACAGTGGAAGTGGTGCATTGTGGGTGACTCACAGTGGAAGTGGTGCATTGTGGGTGACTCACAGTGGAAGTGGTGCATTGTGGGCGACTCACAGTGGAAATGGTGCATTGTGGGTGACTCACAGTGGAAATGGTGCATTGTGGGTGACTCACAGTGGAAGTGGTGCATTGTGGGTGACTCACAGTGGAAGTGGTGCATTGTGGGTGACTCACAGTGTACCGCCAGGCGGTTGCGATGGCGTCGGGGCTGGGCCTGAGAGGGGTGCCACACCAGGCAGTCCAGCTGCTTCCCATCCATGCCGCGCAGCGGGTGCAGAGAGAAGTGGGTGGAGACGGCCCCGCCCTCCGAGCTGCGGTTTTGGGCGTGGCCAGTCAGCTCTGTGTCCCAGGCCAGGCGGGGGGCAGGGCGGGCCACGGCACGGCAGGTAGCCGCCACCCCAAAGGACTGTCCCTCCACCATCACCACTGAGTCCAGAGACGAAATGGGAGTGGCTGCAAGCAGCGAAGGAGGGGTCAATGAATGATGAATGATGGTGATGGTGACATTGGTATTGAATATGATGTAGATACAGATAATGTATATGATGGTGAATATTATGGTGATGCTGATATCCATAATAATGAAGAAGACAGAGGACAGAGACTCACTCCACACAATGAGTGACAGCTGTCTCTCAAAGTTGCCAGAGGGGAAGGTGGAGACGTGACAGATGTAGGTTCCCTCGTCCGACACCTCCGTGCTGAGAATAATCAGCGCAGAGTTCACCATCGTGTCAGAACTCTCAAACTGCACACGCCCGGAAAATCGCCCAAACTCTGCCAGACAGGATACGGTCTGCTGTTAGCATTTAGCACCTGTGCTAACTCAGACCAGAGTAAACACCTGTCTGCATGTCTGCCTGTCTGTATGCATGTCTGCCTACCTGCCTACCTGCCTACCTGCCTGTCTGTCTGTCTGTCTGTCTGTCTGCCTGCCTGCCTGCCTGCCTGTCTGCATGTCTGCATGTCTGCATGTCTGCCTGTCTGTCTGCATGTCTATCTGTCTGCCTGCCTGTCTGTCTGCATGTCTGTTGGTCTGTCGGTCTGTCTGCATGTCTGCCTGTCTGTCTGCATGTCTGTTGGTCTGTCTGTATGTCTGCCTGCCTGTCTGTCTGCATGTCTGTTGGTCTGTCGGTCTGTCTGCATGTCTGCCTGTCTGTCTGCATGTCTGTCTGTCTGTCTGACTGCATGTCTGTCAGTCTGTCTGCCTCTTGGTAGAGTGTGAGGTACAAGGTGTAGCACCCATTCCTGCTGGTGCATGATATGCCTGTGTTTAAGTGCACCTTTGTTGAGGGGTACCTGTGTACCTGTGTAGCAGGGCTGTGTAAAATGTCGTCATGACTGGCTCCATGTGAAGCATCCCTGTGTAGAAGCATACCTGTATAATAGGCGTACGCATACAGAGCGTGTTGGTGTACAGGCATACCTGTGTAATAGCCGTACCTGTGCTGCCGTCGGTATGGTGGGCGGTAATGATGGTCTCCTTGGTCCGGTCGGGCCTTTCCTTGCTCCAGCTCACCTGGACGATCTGCTCCTGCTGCACCTGAAAGAGGCAGGGCAGCCGCGTGGGGGTGTCGGCCAGAGAGCGCAGGGTGAGCGAGGGAGGAGGCTCCACAAACCCCGCACGCAGCACCACACCTGTGGAGGGACGGGGAGGCATGGGGAGGGGGGTTACTCTACAGCTATGAGAGACAGATCAGCTTTCAGTCAATAGCCATACTCATTTATAATCATTCCTGATTACACTGAGGCATTATCTTTCATACGTTACTGATACTGACACACATTCTCACAGACAGAAGGTCACGCAAGTGTACCTGCGTGCAGACACACAGACACACACTTTTGTGAATACACACACACAGCAGTTAACTGCTGGTTGACACAGAGCCATAAGGGCTGTTACCATGTAGTGATGAAATCTAAAGCAGATTATCGTCCCAGAATTGCTGGTTATCAGAAATAACTTGTTTTATTGACTGGCCAACGTTGTTTTTAAAAGGGATAGGGTTCATCCTCCCGAGAGGGGACAGCTCAAAGCCTGCAGTGAAAAATCTCAAAATTTACAGGCCAGGCCACAGACTCTGTCCTAAACATCCACAGACTCTGTCCTAAACAGGCACAGCTCTGTCCTAAACAGCCACAGACTCTGTCCTAAACAGACGTCTGCTACTTTCCCAGAATCGTTTATTAGAGCCAAGCCTATAGAGACTGTGTCTGTTCCCCGAATTCCAAATAATTTAACATTTAAAAACCGTAGTTTGTCATGAAAACTAAAATTAATTCCAGCAATATTACTCTGAAATTTGTATTATTAAATATAATATCACTTAACTCTTTAAAGCAGCTCTTGTCAACAAACTAATCTCAGATTATTGTCTTGATGTACTATGTCTCACTGAATCTTGGCAGAATTTTTTTTGACTTTAATCTTCTCCACCTGGTTTCATACTCAAACCCCCGTGTCTGTCAAAGAGAGGGCGGTGTCGCTGTTATTTACAATCACTTCATTCATTCAGTCCCAAAAGCACACTATACATTTTATTCTCAGATAGGTGCTGGTGGTGCCCACCTTTTCCCCAGCCTACAGCCCTGGTGACTATATGCTACCTGGCCCTTACTCTGTCTGTCTGTCTGCCTGCCTGCCTGTCTGTCTGCCTGTCTGCCTGCCTGCCTGCCTGTCTGCCTGCCTGTCTGCCTGTCTGCCTGCCTGCCTGTCTGCCTGTCTGTCTGTCTGTCTGCCTGCCTGTCTGTCTGTCTGCCTGCCTGCCTGTCTGCCTGTCTGTCTGCCTGTCTGCCTGCCTGTCTGCCTGCCTGTCTGTCTGTCTGTCTGTCTGCCTGCCTGTCTGCCTGTCTGTCTGTCTGTCTGTCCTGCCCTGGTGACTATATGCCACCTGGCCCTTACTCTGGCTTCATACATGAATTTTCAGAATTTCTCTCCTTCAGTCATAGGTTATGATAAAGTGGTGATGAACCCCTGAAGTATTACCACTTTTCGTAACACAAGCTGAAAATTACATACCCAAAATAAAATACCTACTATTCTGGAACACTTTTCAATATAGGAATAGTCCATAGTCCTACCTTCTGAAAGGTAACCCCTTTGGGGTTTGTTTTCCAAGAGTCTGAATTACTGAAGTATTACTAAATTAATACTTTTCTAAGCTATCTCTAGGCAGTTTTCCAAAAAGGACATTTGGACACTCCAAAAGGGTCTTATAGCATTGTATTTTGCTTACTAAACACTTTTTATTCTGAAAGAAAGTGTTCCCCCCATCTGTCACCTTGCCCCTACCTCTCCCTCCACAAAGTTACTGAAGGAGCTTTTGCACATTCTTTGTAAACCAAGAAGTTCAAAAAATTAATTTTTCACTGTCATCAAGCATATTCAGGTTTCAGACAATCTCTCTATCTTTAAATTTGGATAAAAATCTCTTCAGTCAATCCTATAGCTGAACAGTGTACAGTTCTGGAGATGGTTGGTAGGTGCCCTCTGAACCATATACTTTACATCCATCCATATGGACTTTCGAGTTTAATATCTGAACTGTTACCAACTCAACCTGTAGGCCAGGGGAGGATGGGCATCTCCTATAGCCGGGTTTCTCTCAAGATTTATTCCCATCAAGGAGTTTTTTCACCACTGTTTAAGTTTTTTTTTTCTCCCACTAGGGAGATACTTTGTAAAGCGTCTTTGGGGCAGTCTGCTGTTAAAAGCACAATGAAAATAAATACAAATAAAACTGAACTGAACTGAATAAGGAGTTTTGTTCCTTTATTTTATTTTAATAATTATTTTATTTTATTTTTATAGTCCTAACCGTAAACATAACTCTAACCGTAAACCTAACCTTTACCCTAACCCTAACCGTAGCCCTAACCCTAACTGTAAATCTAACCTTAACCCTAACCGTAACCTTAACCCTAACCCTTACCCTAACTGTAAATCTAACCCTTACTCTAATCTAAATCTGATGATTACAGCCCAAACCAAACCAGCCCAAAAAGCTTTTGCCAAACTTTAAACCTTGATGGCTCAAACAGCGAGCAAACTGAACCATGCAGCATAATGGAGAATAGTGGAGAATAATGGAGAATAATGGAGAATAATGGAGAATAATGGAGAATAATGCAGCATAATGGAGAATAATGGAGAATAATGCAGCATAATGGAGAATAATGCAGCATAATGGAGAATAATGGAGAATAATGGAGAATAATGCAGCATAATGGAGAATAATGGAGAATAATGGAGAATAATGCAGCATAATGGAGAATAATGGAGAATAATGGAGAATAATGCAGCATAATGGAGAATAGTGGAGAATAATGGAGAATAATGCAGCATAATGGAGAATAATGGAGAATAATGGAGAATAATGCAGCATAATGGAGAATAATGGAGAATAATGGAGAATAATGCAGCATAATGGAGAATAATGGAGAATAATGCAGCATAATGGAGAATAGTGGAGAATAATGGAGAATAATGCAGCATAATGGAGAATAATGGAGAATAATGGAGAATAATGCAGCATAATGGAGAATAATGCAGCATAATGGAGAATAATGGAGAATAATGGAGAATAATGCAGCATAATGGAGAATAATGGAGAATAATGCAGCATAATGGAGAATAATGGAGAATAGTGCAGCATAATGGAGAATAATGGAGAATAATGGAGAATAATGCAGCATAATGGAGAATAGTGGAGAATAATGGAGAATAATGCAGCATAATGGAGAATAATGGAGAATAATGGAGAATAATGGAGAATAATGCAGCACAATGGAGAATAATGGAGAATAATGCAGCATAATGGAGAATAATGGAGAATAATGCAGCACAATGGAGAATAATGGAGAATAATGGAGAATAATGGAGAATAATGCAGCATAATGGAGAATAATGGAGAATAATGGAGAATAATGCAGCATAATGGAGAATAGTGGAGAATAATGGAGAATAATGGAGAATAATGCAGCACAATGGAGAATAATGGAGAATAATGGAGAATAATGGAGAATGTGAAGTGATGAAGGAACAGGGGAGCCACACTGGAGACACTAGCAGCATAAGCTTCCAGTTTTCCAGTGTAGCATTTACCTCAACTAGCAAATTACAGTTTTTTACAATTGTTTTCACGCTTGTCTCAATACCATGTCCACTTTTTCAAAACTCTTCACACAGTGTGCTTTTGAAACACACACCTGAGCACACCAGTTAACCTTTGGTGCAAAATGCGTTTCAACCACCAAAACACTTAATATTTCACCCAAAAGTGACTCATGCTGCCATGACTATAGCAAATGCTTTCTCCCATAAGACTACTTTGTCACTCAATGTTCAATGAACTACAAAACACAAACAACTTGGAGCATTGCTAAATACATATATTATGTGTTTCCCTTTCCTCTATTTTTGCATCCACAAATATTTCAAGCCAAGCAGCTTTGATCTGTTGGTTTGCCTCTCACAATAGAATAGTTTATGGGAAACCATTTGCTTTTGAAGATCTATCACATGATTGTTCTGCTTTGAACTGAGCTTGATCTATCATGTTCCGTGTCATGATTACCTTACTGTACATCAGCAAAAGATAGCTAGCAAGCACGAGTGATGCACAACAAAGCCTAAAGCCATTGCTAGTCAGCAATGTATTATTGTGATGATGCCTCCTGTTAGTAACATTACTGCTATATGTTCAGGGGACTGGCTAGAGCTTATCCCTGTGCTTTGTCTACTATGGTTCTGAATGGCTGGTACATTGCACTGCAAATGCACTGTGGTGTGTTTATGGGGACTGTGGTGTGTTTATGGGGACTGAAGTGTGTTTATGGGGACAGTGGTGTGTTTATGGGGATAGTGGTGTGTTTATGGGGACAGTGGTGTGGTGTGTCTATGGGGATAGTGGTGTGGTGTGTTTATGGGGACAGTGGTGTGTTTATAGGGACAGCGGTGTGTTTATGGGGACAGTGGTGTCGTGTGTTTATATGGATAGTGGTGTGTTTATAGGGACAGTGGTGTGTTTATGGAGACAGTGGTGTGGTGTGTTTATGGGGACAGTGGTGTGTTTATAGGGACAGTGGTGTGTTTATAGGGACAGTGGTGTGTTTATGGGGACAGTGGTGTGGTGTGTTTATATGGATAGTGGTGTGTTTATAGGGACAGTGGTGTGTTTATGGGGACAGTGGTGTGGTGTGTTTATAGGGACAGTGGTGTGTTTATGGGGACAGTGGTGTCGTGTGTTTATATGGATAGTGGTGTGTTTATAGGGACAGTGGTGTGTTTATGAAGACAGTGGTGTGGTGTGTTTATGGGGACAGTGGTGTGGTGTGTTCATAGGGATAGTGGTGCGGTGTGTTTATGGGGACAGTGGTGTGTTTATAGGGACAGCGGTGTGTTTATGGGGACAGTGGTGTGTTTATAGGGACAGTGGTGTGTTTATGAAGACAGTGGTGTGGTGTGTTTATGGGGACAGTGGTGTGGTGTGTTCATAGGGATAGTGGTGCGGTGTGTTTATGGGGACAGTGGTGTGTTTATAGGGACAGCGGTGTGTTTATGGGGACAGTGGTGTCGTGTGTTTATATGGATAGTGGTGTGTTTATGGGGACAGTGGTGTGTTTATGGGGATAGTGGTGTGGTGTGTTTATGGGGACAGTGGTGTGTTTATAGGGACAGCGGTGTGTTTATGGGGACAGTGGTGTGTTTATGGGGATAGTGGTGTGGTGTGTTTATGGGGACAGTGGTGTGTTTATAGGGACAGCGGTGTGTTTATGGGGACAGTGGTGTCATGTGTTTATATGGATAGTGGTGTGTTTATAGGGACAGTGGTGTGTTTATGGAGACAGTGGTGTGGTGTGTTTATAGGGACAGTGGTGTGTTTATGGGGACAGTGGTGTGGTGTGTTCATAGGGATAGTGGTGTGGTGTGTTTATGGGGACAGTGGTGTGTTTATAGGGACAGCGGTGTGTTTATGGGGACAGTGGTGTCGTGTGTTTATATGGATAGTGGTGTGTTTATAGGGACAGTGGTGTGTTTATGGAGACAGTGGTGTGGTGTGTTTATGGGGACAGTGGTGTGGTGTGTTTATGGGGATAGTGGTGTGGTGTGTTTATATGGATAATGGTGTGTTTATAGGGACAGTGGTGTGTTTATGGAGACAGTGGTGTGGTGTGTAATGGGGACAGTGGTGTGGTGTGTTCATAGGGATAGTGGTGTGGTGTGTTTATAGGGACAGCGGTGTGTTTATGGGGACAGTGGTGTCGTGTGTTTATATGGATAGTGGTGTGTTTATGGGGATAGTGGTGTGTTTATAGGGACAGTGGTGTGTTTATGGAGACAGTGGTGTGGTGTGTTCATGGGGACAGTGGTGTGGTGTGTTCATAGGGATAGTGGTGTGGTGTGTTCATGGGGACTGTGGTACAGCCATAACAAGGACGAAAAACAACCAACAATAATAACCTCAGAAATCAATAGTATGCAGCCCCAGTGACAGCTGTGCTGCTGGGTAGATTAAGTTAGGTGTGTGAAAAAACTATGCTGTCAAACAAGTTCGTCTGGTCCTGACTCCAGAGAACAGCAGGGAATTGCAGTGAAATCGACCTTAAAGAAAGTTCTAGAACTCACAATCTTAAATCTCACAATAACTAAATTACCATGCTGGAGGCTTCCATGGACCCCTGCATTTCAGCATGAACTCTGTTCCACACTCTACCAATCACAGCAACCAGACACAGGTCACATGATTAAATAATTTCCAGTATTTATTTCAAAACAGTCATTACATGTCCTGTCTCTCCCAGGGTGGGGCCACCTTACACACACCTCGTCTCCTTACACACACCTTACCACCTCACACACCAAGGAAAGTATGCACCTAAAACTTCCACCCAAGCCCACACACAAACACACACACACACTCACAAACACACACACACACTCACACGCACGCAGGCACACACACTCACACAGCACAAACACACAAACACAGCACACACATAAATACATGGGGAGAACATGAAAACTCCACACAGAGAGGATTTGACTGCCCGGAATTCGGAACCAGAAACCAGAACCTTCTTGCGAGGCAACAGTGCTAAGCACTATGCCAGTTTGCCACTGTGTCACATGCATATAGAACACTCACAACACCTGGACACTGGGACTGACCTGTAGTCTGAGTGAGACTGCAGTGAGTTTTGGATATCAGTAAGACTGCAGTGAGTTAGGGATATCAGTGAGACTGCAGTGAGTTAGGGATATCAGTGAGACTGCAGTGAGTTTTGGATATCAGTAAGACTGCAGTGAGTTAGGGATATCAGTGAGACTGCAGTGAGTTAGGGATATCAGTGAGACTGCAGTGAGTTAGGGATATCAGTGAGACTGAGTTAGGGATATCAGTGAGACTGCAGTGAGTTAGGGATATCAGTGAGACTGCAGTGAGTTAGGGATATCAGTGAGACTGAGTTAGGGATATCAGTGAGACTGCAGTGAGTTTGGGATATCAGTAAGACTGCAGTGAGTTAGGGATATCAGTGAGACTGAGTTAGGGATATCAGTGAGACTGCAGTGAGTTTGGGATATCAGTAAGACTGCAGTGAGTTAGGGATATCAGTGAGACTGAGTTAGGGATATCAGTAAGACTGCAGTGAGTTTGGGATATCAGTAAGGCTGCAGTGAGTTAGGGATATCAGTAAGACTGCAGTGAGTTAGGGATATCAGTGAGACTGCAGTGAGTTAGGGATATCAGTGAGACTGCAGTGAGTTTGGGATATCAGTGAGACTGCAGTGAGTTTGGGATATCAGTGAGACTGCAGTGAGTTTGGGATATCAGTGAGACTGAGTTAGGGATATCAGTGAGACTGCAGTGAGTTAGGGATATCAGTAAGACTGCAGTGAGTTTGGGATATCAGTAAGACTGCAGTGAGTTAGGGATATCAGTGAGACTGCAGTGAGTTAGGGATATCAGTGAGACTGAGTTAGGGATATCAGTAAGACTGCAGTGAGTTTGGGATATCAGTAAGACTGCAGTGAGTTAGGGATATCAGTAAGACTGCAGTGAGTTAGGGATATCAGTAAGACTGCAGTGAGTTTTGGATATCAGTGAGACTGCAGTGAGTTAGGGATATCAGTAAGACTGCAGTGAGTTTGGGATATCAGTAAGACTGCAGTGAGTTAGGGATATTAGTAAGACTGCAGTGAGTTTGGGATATCAGTCAGACTGCAGTGAGTTAGGGATATCAGTAAGACTGCAGTGAGTTAGGGATATCAGTAAGACTGCAGTGAGTTAGGGATATCAGTGAGACTGAGTTAGGGATATCAGTAAGACTGCAGTGAGTTTGGGATATCAGTGAGACTGAGTTAGGGATATCAGTGAGACTGCAGTGAGTTAGGGATATCAGTAAGACTGCAGTGAGTTAGGGATATCAGTGAGACTGAGTTAGGGATATCAGTAAGACTGCAGTGAGTTTGGGATATCAGTAAGACTGCAGTGAGTTAGGGATATCAGTGAGACTGAGTTAGGGATATCAGTGAGACTGCAGTGAGTTAGGGATATCAGTCAGACTGCAGTGAGTTTGGGATATCAGTAAGACTGAGTTAGGGATAGTTTGTATTGCCTGTGATATAAATGACTATACATTGATTGCTCATCATGTAGCAGAAAGATGTGCATTAATAATATTTTCATTTGCATAGGTAGAATTTGTAATGCAAAGATTTGTAGTTTGTAATACGAAATTATTGCAATTAAAATATAATTTTATTGTAATTTGAATTGCATACCTTGAATTTACATTTTGGTATTTTGAATTTAAATAAATGCTTTTAAATTTAATTAAATCATTGCATTAGATTTTCCCATTTAATATCAAGTTAAAAAATTACTGCCAACCTGGAAGTACTACTACAAGTAGTAGTGTAGCAAAATATGAATGTAACATTACACTGTGCTATAAATTGTAGTGTGCTTGGCTGCCAAATGTATCTGTGTCCAGGGTAAGGTACTGTGTGCCTTTAAGAGATAGAGGGAGAGAGTGGGAGAGGGAGGGAGAGACAGAGAGAGAGGGAGAGAGATAGGAAAGGTGTGCCTTTGAGCATAAGCACCCCTGTTTTCCAGGCTAATCTACCTGCTGCCAATAGAGTGTAGAGAGCGGTGTATAGCTGTGCAGAGTGCAGAGAGCTGTGTAGAGAGCTGTGTAGAGAGCTGTGTATAGCTGCGTATAGCTGTGTAGAGAGCTGTGCAGAGTGCAGAGAGCTGTGTAGAGAGCTGTGTATAGCTGTGTACAGCTGTGCAGAGTGCAGAGAGCTGTGTAGAGAGCTGTGTACAGCTGTGTATAGCTGTGCAGAGTGCAGAGAGCTGTGTAGAGAGCTGTGTATAGCTGTGTAGAGAGCTGTGCAGAGTGCAGAGAGCTGTGTAGAGAGCTGTGTATAGCTGTGTACAGCTGTGTAGAGTGCAGAGAGCTGTGTAGAGAGCTGTGTATAGCTGTGTACAGCTGTGCAGAGTGCAGAGAGCTGTGTAGAGAGCTGTGTACAGCTGTGTATAGCTGTGCAGAGTGCAGAGAGCTGTGTAGAGAGCTGTGTATAGCTGTGTAGAGAGCTGTGTAGAGTGCAGAGAGCTGTGTAGGGAGCTGTGTATAGCTGTGTATAGCTGTGTAGAGTGCAGAGAGCTGTGTAGAGAGCTGTGCAGAGTGCAGAGAGCTGTGTAGAGAGCTGTGCAGAGAGCTGTGTAGAGAGCTGTGTATAGCTGCGTATAGCTGTGTAGAGAGCTGTGCAGAGTGCAGAGAGCTGTGTAGAGAGCTGTGTATAGCTGTGTAGAGAGCTGTGCAGAGTGCAGAGAGCTGTGTAGAGAGCTGTGTATAGCTGTGTAGAGAGCTGTGTAGAGTGCAGAGAAATGTGTAGAGAGCTGTGTATAGCTGTGTATAGCTGTGCAGAGTGCAGAGAGCTGTGTAGAGAGCTGTGTATAGCTGTGTAGAGAGCTGTGTAGAGAGCTGTGTATAGCTGTGTAGAGAGCTGTGTAGAGTGCAGAGAGCTGTGTAGAGAGCTGTGTATAGCTGTGTATAGCTGTGTAGAGTGCAGAGAGCTGTGTAGAGAGCTGTGTAGAGAGCTGTATATAGCTGCGTATAGCTGTGTAGAGAGCTGTGCAGAGTGCAGAGAGCTGTGTAGAGAGCTGTGTATAGCTGTGTACAGCTGTGTAGAGTGCAGAGAGCTGTGTAGAGAGCTGTGTATAGCTGTGTACAGCTGTGCAGAGTGCAGAGAGCTGTGTAGAGAGCTGCGTATAGCTGTGTATAGCTGTGTAGAGAGCTGTATATGCACAATATGCACAATAGTGTATGTACACTACCATTCAAAAGTAGTTTGGAATCATCTTGTCTTTTTCTGATTTAATATTTTATGTTCTGTGTTTGCAATGAAACAATTCACATGTAGTCAAAGCACAGACTCAGAGCTTTATTAAAGGATATTTGTATACAATTAGGTTCCACCATGTAATAATTACAGCACTTTTTATATGTAGTCCCCCCATTTCAATGTTTGTGACAAATGACCATACTGTCAAATAAAAGGCTTGCATATAATTTGCTTGCCATGACTTCCTGATGTCTATGGCCTATCAAAATCATTAGAGTCTGGATATCTTATTTTCAGGTTGTGCTACAAGCGATACTAAAACTCTTTGCATTTGAATGGATCTCTATGGGAATTGGGGGGTGAGACTAGATTCAGCTGCAAATTATTCTGAAACAGTATGGAACACATTTGGTGGCTAAATGGGTTTAAGTCATCGAGGGTCAAACCATTGTGTTGCTGCAAGATATGCAATAGATGCTACAAGAATTGTTTCCCCTGAATATTTTTTCTATGGAGTTCAACAGGAAATCTTTCTTGTAGTTTGTACTCGCATACAAACTTACGCAAATACTCTCAAACACACAAACTTACATACAGTACTGTATAGAAGTCTTAGGCACCTGTATAACATTCTGTACAGATACGATTCTTTCAAAAATAATTAAATGAAAGGTCCTAAATGAACGTACTGTACATTTGATATTACATTTTAGTCATTTGGCAGAATAGTTAAAAACTGAATAAAATCAATATTTTTTGTGACCACCCTTCAGTG
>NW_026890368.1:75000-120000 GCF_963514075.1 Conger conger
GGCATATGTTTGTATGGCCAGAAACAATCAAATTAAAGGCTACAGACACCGCACATGCTGCAGATTTCAGGGCACGTACATTTTTTATAACTTCCCTAATTACGGCAACTCTGCCAGGCAAAACAAAGCAACACGCCTACAGCGATTACGCGCTTCTATAAATGAAAAGAAAACTTTACACATAACAACACACTCTCCGCCTGGTATAATGTGTTATACCACTAAGATTCTTTACAGAGGAGTACAACTTCAGAAACTGGTCTTGAGTATACCTTTGCAGAACCCTGCCTGACCACCTTTACCTCCACTTTACCGACTTCACTACCAGTCCGACCGGCCATTCATTTCTCTTGTGCATCTTTAAGAAGCAGGACATCTCCTTTGCTCAGATTCGGTTTGTCCATGTGCCACTTCCACCTTGGTTGGAGTGACATCAGATATTCTTGACGCCAACGTTTCCAGAAGGACTCAGCCAGAGTCTGTACCTGTCTCCAATGTTTGCTGTAGATGTCTTTGAGACTATACTCCCCTGGTGGTGATGTCACAGTCTCAGTTTTTTGAGTTAGCAACATGGCGGGCGTGAAGACAGTAGACATGTGTGGGTAAGACGAAATGGGAACTAAAGGCCTAGAGTCCATTATAGCCATGACCTCACACATGAGTGTCACCAGCACTTCGTGAGAAAGATGAGGACAGTTCGCCTTGAGAAGAAGGGCATCCAGAATTCGACGAGCAACACCTATCATTCTCTCCCACACTCCACCCATATAGGAGGAGTGGGGAAGGTTAAAGGTCCAGGTACTGCTTTGGCTTTGTAGGAACGCTTTCAGTTCAGGATCCCCAGAGTTCATTTCAAGTTCCTTGCATGCTCCAACAAAATTTGTTCCTCTGTCAGAGCGGAAGAGACGGATGGGTCCACGCATTGCTAGGAATTGTCTCAATGCGTTTATGAAGCTGGAGGCTGAGAGAGATTCGATAACCTCAATGTGTACTGCCCTTGTTCCTAAACAAGTGAAGATGGTGGCCCAACGTTTGCTTTCTGCAAGGCCTCCTCGGGTTCATCGTGTTCTGATAACACATGGACCAAAGACATCAACACCGACGTTTGTAAAGGGAGGACTTGGGTTGACTCGGTCAGCAGGTAGGTTTGACATTTTTTGGCTTTCCAATTTTCCTCTCAGCCTGTTGCATGTCACACATTTCCATATGATGCTCGACACCAGCCTTTTCCCACCAAACAACCACAGACCAGCAGAGCGTATGGCACCTTCGGTGAAATGCCTGCCCTGATGCGCAACCTGCTCATGATAATGTCTCACCAACAAGACAGCCGTATGGTGCTTCTTAGGAAGAATGATAGGGTGTTTTTCCTCCCAGGGCACTACAGCTAATGACATGCACCCCCCAACTCTTAATAGACCATCTGCGTCCAAGAATGGATTCAATTTCGCAACGGGACTAGACTGAGATGGCTTCGCCTTTTGAGAGACACTCATTCTTACGCTGATGACACCCAACTCTTTATTTACTTCCGCCCGACACCCAAGT
This sequence comes from Conger conger, assembly GCF_963514075.1. NCBI lineage: Eukaryota > Metazoa > Chordata > Actinopteri > Anguilliformes > Congridae > Conger > Conger conger. The sequence continues at coordinate 76,549 of NW_026890368.1, forward strand.
CACCACACAGATCTCTGCCTGCTTGGCTGATATCTCTGCGTGGATGACTTCCCACCACCTGGAGCTCAACCTTGCCAAAACTGAGCTTCTATACATCCCTAAGTCCTCTCCGTCAATCGACCTCTCACTGAATGTTGAGGACTTTGTAGTTTCCTCCTCCCGTACGGCAAAGAATCTTGGGGTGACTCTTGATAACTGCCTCACCCTGGCTCCACAAGTATCCTTCACTGCCAGAACCTGCAGGTTCTTTCTGTATAATATACGCCGCATCCGTCATCTCCTGACGGAGAAAGCCACCCAGCTCCTAGTCCAAGCGCTCGTCATTTCCTGCCTGGATTACTGCAACTCCCTCCTAGCCGGTCTCCCAGCTTGTGCCATCAAGCCCCTCCAGCTGGTCCAGAATGCTGCAGCCCGCCTGATCACCAGTCAGCCCAGGTCGGCTCATGTCACCCCGCTTCTCATTGGCCTCCACTGGCTTCCTATTGCCGCATGCATCAGTTTCAAGGCCCTAGTGTTGGCATTTCAGGCTGCTAAGGGGACTGCCCCACCTTACATACAATCCCTGATCACTCCCTACTCCCCAGCTAGACCACTCTGGTCTGCCAGCTCTGGTTGCCTTATGGTTCCCTCTCTACGGGCACCTGGTGGTCGAGCTGCACGTTCATGCCTGTTTTCCGTTCTGGTTCCTCAGTGGTGGAATGACTTGCCTACCACTGTCAGGACAGCAGAATCTCTCCCCCTATGTCAACGCAGACTCAAAACACACCTTTTTAAACCTTAGTCCTCCCTCCTGATTTCCCCTGCCCCTCCTTTCTGATATCCCTATCCCCCCCCCAAAAAAAAAAAAAAAAAGAAACTATCTATGTTTAGAACAGCATTCCACGTGTATTTTTCTAGTTCTGGATGTGATGCTTTGACTTGTGGTAGAACCTATGCACTTGTAAATCGCTTTGGATTAAAAGCATCAGCCAAATGACAAAAATGTTAACTTGAATTCCTTTGTGATTGAATCCCTTTGTGTGCTTCTGATGATAACTACCTTTGCTTGTGACAGGTGATCAGTTTTTGTGTTTGGAACTTTGGCACAATACCTGACCTTGCAAATGAGTTTGGCTCGGCAGAGGCTCTTCCAGGTGGAGAAGCGTGTAAACCGATGTGAACCAAGTTCATTTTCAGAGGTTTTTGTAGTGAAGACTGCCGCCTGCGGTCGCACTTCTGTGTCTGTGTCGGGGTTTACAAGGTCAAAGGTGTTTGTCTGTGAGCCTTTGTCTTCGGACAGAAAAGCTGGACCAATCGGTGGTTTTTAGCCCCGTTGCCACCGCGGGTCCCATGGTCTGCAGAATTGTGTTGTGAGCTAACAAAGTGCCACTGCGCAGGACATGTGGACTTCCTAATGCGGGCGACTCGGTTCTATAAATTAAAAGAAAACTTTACACATAACAACACAATAATAAAGTTTTAGATTTAATGCGAGCCATAACAGGCAGCCAGTAGAGGTCGCTGAGCAGGGGGGTGACGTGAGAAAGTCTGGGGATGGATTCTCCGGATGTTTACAGGACAGCCCTGCATGCCCGGGTCTCAGAGAGGCACAGCCTGTTGGGCGACGAGGTGACTGTGGTATCGACCAGTGAAATTAGGTAAATTGAGAAGGGAGAGGTTAGAGCAGGGATGAAGATTAGCTCCATATTACCTGGGTTGAGCTTTAGATGGTGGTTGCCCATCCAGCTCTGGATGTCTCTCAGGCAGGCGGAGATATGGGTAGAGACCTGTGTGTCTGATGAGGGGAAGGAGAGAAAGAGTTGGGTGTCATCGGCATAACAATGATATGAGACGCCATGAGCAGAGATAACAGGGCCAAGGGATCTTGTGTAAATGGAGAAGAGGAGGGGTCCGAGGACTGAGCCCTGGGGGACTCCTGTAACAAGGGGGCGAGGGGTTGACACTCTTCCAGCCCAGGACACCTGGGAAGACCGGCCAGAGAGATAAGATTTAATCCACTCTAAGGCTGTGCCACAGATTCCTGGCAGGAAGTAGTAATAATAATAATAATAATAATAATAATAATAATAATAATAATACATTTTATTTACAGAGTGCTTTTTAAGGAACTCAAAGCTGCTTTACATAGAACTAATACAATGATTAAAATACTATGAAATGGTGCAAAAAAAAGAAGAAAATTACAACAAAGAATAAACATGCATTAAATCAGGCATTAAAAGCAGCTTTAAAAAGGTGAGTTTGGAAAGATTTTTTAAAAATGGAAAGAGAGGAAGAGTCACGGATGGATTTGGGGAGAGAGTTCCAGAGGGAGGGGACTGCTACAGAGAAGGCCCTGGGGGAGAGCAGGTTGGCATCAGCTGAACAGAGGTTCAGGGGGAGAGCAGGTTGGCATCAGCTGAACAGAGGTTCAGGGGGAGAGCAGATTGGCATCAGCTGAACAGAGGTTCAGGGGGAGAGCAGGTTGGCATCAGCTGAACAGAGGTTCAGGGGGAGAGCAGGTTGGCATCAGCTGAATGGAGGTTCAGGGGGAGAGCAGGTTGCATCAGCTGAACGGAGGGTTAGGGTTAGGGTTAGGGCTTCAGCAGCAGAGAAGGAGAGGAATGGGTAGAGGTGGGCACTGTTTATGAGGTGATAAAAAGCAGTTTTCTGTGTGATTTACGTGTTTGTGAAAAGAGTTATTGTCAAAAATTACTCCTAGGTTACAGATATGAGGGGAGGGGAGCACTGTGAAACTATCAATAGTGAGGGAAAGATTGTGAGTTAGGGTTAGGGTTAGGGTTAGGGTTCTGGTGACAGATTTAGAAGCAATAATGATAATTTCAGATTTTTCACAGTTCAGTTTCAGAAAGTTGACTTGCATCCGTGATTTTATTTCTGTCAGGCAGTTGGTCAGGATGGAGTGGTTGACCGTGTCGAAGGCTGTTGAGGATCAGGACAGAGGAGAAGAAGGCTGCTCATGCAGCCTGAAGGGACTCATTGATGGAGAGGAGTGTGGTCTCCATTGAGTGGCCAGGTCTGAAGCCAGACTGATGGGGGTCCAGCAGGTTATTCTGTGAGAAGAAGGAAGAAAGTTGGTTAGAGGCAGCTTGTTCAATTGATTTGGATAGAAATCCAGGAAGATTTAAACAGAATCCAGAAGTCGGCCGAAATCTGGCAAATGAAATTCAATACAACTAAATGGAAAGTTCTATATATAAAAACATCAGGCAGGACTACTTTATGGTGGTGGTACAAAATTTGAATATATTAAAGTTGAAAAAAACTTTGTAATAGTTTATCAAAGTCTTTCAGGTTCTAGTCAACGTGTGGCAGCAGTAAAAAGGCCAACAGGATGCTAGGATACATAGTTTTATACTCCGTACTCTTGGCTAAGGAAGTTATACTCACCTCATACAATCACCACTGACAGACCACACAGAGTACTGTGTACAGCTCTGCGGACCGCACTGTAATGAAGATATAGACCCGACCGGTGAATCCGGTTAGTTTGAGGTACTTTGAAGAACATGCCCCTTCTTGGGGGGTAAGAATAACATTGCAGGAATAGGATAGTTTACCAAAATTTTGACAACAAAATCCAATGTTTTTTTCATTTAATGTCCAACAAGCTGAAAGCATTTCCATACCAAATTGACATTTTTAGATCGGTTTTTGAGAACGAGAGCTTTGTTTGACACCTGCTCCAATCTCCATCTTTACATTACATTAAATTAATGGCATTTGGCAGACACTCTTATCCAGAGCGACGTACAACAAAGTGAAAACCCATAACGAGGGATAAGTGCGCTGAAAGACCCTAGAGGGAAGTACAATTTCAACTGCTACCTGTACAACAAAGATAAGGACCAGGGCCAATTTGAATTTTTTTTTAAACAAACAAACAAAACACAAAGTATGACCAAACCCCTTACCCCCTTACCTGACAAAACATCTGCACCAAGTCCGGCGGTACACCGACGTTACGTTAAATCCCATCAACACATTCCTATCGGACGGACTGATAGATTGATATACTCAGCACCAGTATCAAGTAACTTAGAGTAGCTAGATCTATTGGATACATGGATGGATGGATGGATGGACGGCACGGATGGTGCAGTGGGTAGTGCCGCCTCACAGCAAGGAGGTCCTGGGTTCGAATCCAGGTCGGCCGGGGCCTCTCTGTGTGCCTTTTGCCCAATGTATGCTAGGATAGGCTCCAGTCCCCCTAATGGATGGATGGATGGATAGATAAATAGATAGAAAGAAGCAAGTGATACTATCCACTTAACATATAATTAATGTCAGTGAATCGCCAGACTTGGAGGTGCAGGTGTCAAAGCTCTCGCTCTCAAAAACTACCCATCGTAAAGATGTCACTTTGGTATGGAAATGCTCAAAACACTGTCAGCTTATCAGACATACAGTAAGAAAAACATCCGCTATAGCCAATTTAGGTAAAATTTCCAATTCCCACAATTTTATTTTTTCCCCGAGAAAGGGTGTGGCTATGGCAGTGACGTGTTGTCGGTCAGGTCTATAGAGGCACTGGAAAAGGTTCAAGGAAGGGCAGATTGATGCCATGCAAAAAAGATAAGAGTTACGAGGAAAGACTTAAGATGCTTAATCTGTTAAACTTTAGTAAAAGGAGATTTAGGGGTGATTTGATTGTTAATCCCTTTAATTAATTAACACATTGAAACACATGGAGCCAGCAGGTATGTAAAGAGTGCGTTTATTATGTTTATTGTCAGTGACACTCCTCACTCAGGACATGGTGTAGAACACAGATACAGAAGCACTACACCGGCCTCCTGCCACACAGGAAGCAGAGCTCTTCTAAAGCTTGTGCTCATTGAGAACCAATGCAGTAATTCCACAGCTACAATTCAATCATAATTAATGACTTCATTCTTATGATCTTAATATTAAAATATTCACTAATGCCATGATCATCGTTTTAGAACACAAGGACCTTCGTTAGTACCGGACTCTCCTCACCACCCAATTACCCAGGCAAGCACAGCGAAGCACAGCGAAGCACACAATATTTACATCACACACACACACACACACACACACACACTCCCACACACACACACTCCCACACACACACACACACACACACACACACACACAGACACAGACACAGACACACTCCCACAGCCTCGTGGCCACACACACACACACACACACACACACACATACACACACTCCCACACACACACACAGACACACACACACACACACACACACAGACACACTCCCACAGCCTCGTGGCCACACACACACACACACACACACACACACATACACACACTCCCACACACACACACACACAGACACACTCCCACAGCCTCGTGGCCACACACACACACACACACACACAGACACACTCCCACACACACACACACACACACACACAGCAGCCAAGCTCACAGTGCTTAGTAACCAACAATGTTCAATATATTAAAAAAATCTAAGAATGTACAAAAATGAAATTTGCTAAAACATAATTGAGTAAATGATTTATCCATAGATGTAGTGCAACATGTTCCTTCAAATAAAGATTTTAAAATACCAAAATAAAACAATTATGTACAATTGATACAGCAATAAAAAATAATATTTAAACATACAAAAAACACGGTTAGTACTTCAGGAAAGGGGCCTTGCTGCTGTTGTGTGTGTGTGTGAGCGTGTGAGCGTGTGTGTGTGTGTGTGAGTGTGTGTGCTTGTGTGAGTGTGTGCGTGTGAGCATGTGTGAGTGTGTGCGTGTGTGCGTGTGTGTGTGTGTGTTTGCATGTGTGAGTGTGTGTGTGAGCATGTGTGTGTGTGTGTGTGTGTGTGTGTGTGTGTGAGTGTGTGCGTGTGTGCTTGTGTGAGTGTGTGTGCTTGTGTGAGTGTGTGTGTGAGTGTGTGTGTTTGCATGTGTGAGTGTGTGCGTGTGAGCATGTGTGAGTGTGTGCGTGTGTGCGTGTGAGCATGTGTGAGTGTGTGCGTGTGTGCTTGTGTGAGTGTGTGCGTGTGAGCATGTGTGAGTGTGTGCGTGTGTGCTTGTGTGTGTGTGTGTGTGTGCTTGTGTGTGTGTGTGTGAGCATGTGTGAGTGTGTGTGAGCATGTGGGAGTGTGTGTGTGTGCTTGTGTGTGTGTGTGTGTGCATGTGTGAGTGTGTGTGTGAGCATGTGTGTGTTTTCACACACTAAACAGTCTGATGGTGAATGATGGGTGCGTTCAGGCCCATGTAGATAAATAGAGCACATCACACCAGAGGGACAGACTAAGGTTGGGGTTCAGCCAGAGGGACAGACTACTACAGCTGCAATTCAGTGGGGCAATCAGGGAAGGGGGGGTAGAGGGAGGGAGGGGGGGTAGAGAGAGGGAGGGGGGGATAGAGAGAGGGAGGGGGGATAGAGGGGTGAGATGTGACTGCAGTAATAGTAATATGAGTAATAGTGCAGTTGGAGATGAAGATGAAGATGAAGAGGAACACAGCAGAGGGCCAGGGCTTTACAGGGTGTTACGGGGCGTTACAGGGAGGACACAGTAGCAGGCCAGGGCGCTGGGCGAGTAGAGGAGGACAGAAGGGTTGAATGCTGACAGTGAAGCCGCCATCACAGGACACTGAGGACTCCTGTGTGTACAGGCGGAACACAGTCTAATAAGATTACTTTCCTGCTTTTATGTCTTCTTTAACATTTTCCACCCCCCTCTTCCCTCTCTCTCTCCCCCGTCACACCTCCCTCTTTTCTCTCTCTCTCCCTCCTCTCTTCCTCCCTCTATGAGAGGCTGTGTAGGGGGTGGCTGATCCTCAGGCAGACCCAGTAAAGCGCCCTCCCCAGGCTGAGCAGAACCAGCAGGAGGAGCAGGGCCCAGGAGGCGTAGATCCCGCCGAAGCGCTGGGCTTGTCGCCACGTCCCAGCCTGCGGAGAGAGCCAATCGGGACGCAGTATTACTGCTGCTTCATACAGAGCAGCCCAATCACCACGAACTACAGCTTCTGCTCTAAGGTTCAAAAACCAACCAATCAGCATTAGCAGCAATACAGCTGTTATTAAAGGAGTGACATGGTGGTAGGTCTTGAAATGCAATTTGCAGAAGAGGGCACTGAAAAAACACAATGAAAGTATTAGATACGATCTTTCGTTTGGGAGAAGTAAGCGTCAGTAAGTCTCCCAAGATGAGCGCGTAGCTATGGTAGCGAACAACACCGTGTGGAAAGTGACAGCACGCTCTGCCAATCATAGCTAATTGACAGTTGTCATAACCACACCCAGACAGTGTGAGTGAACTTTTATAGTGGGAAATTAAGGCTATATATGTTTTAAAATACATTTAAATTACTAAATGATAAAAAATATTATGCACATTTATTTGCCAAAAGACAACTGTCAAGTGTCACATTCAACCACCATGTTACTCCTTGAATATGCACTCCCCACCAGGCTAGCGCTAACAATGAGCCGTTAGCATTAGCAGCCGTTATTGATGTGCACTCCCCACCAGGCTAGCGCTAACAATGAGCCGTTAGCATTAGCAGCCGTTATTGATGTGCACTCCCCACCAGGCTAGCGCTAATAATGAGCCGTTAGCATTAGCAGCAATGCTGCTGTTATTGATGTGCACTCACCACCAGGCTAGCGCTAATAATGAGCCGTTATCATTAGCAGCAATGCTGCCGTTATTGATGTGCACTCACCACCAGGCTAGCGCTAATAATGAGCCGTTAGCATTAGCAGCAATGCTGCCGTTATTGATGTGCACTCCCCACCAGGCTAGCGCTAATAATGAGCCGTTAGCATTAGCAGCAATGCTGCCGTTATTGATGTGCACTCACCACCAGGCTAGCGCTAATAATGAGCCGTTAGCATTAGCAGCAATGCTGCTGTTATTGATGTGCACTCACCACCAGGCTAGCGCTAATAACGAGCCGTTAGCATTAGCAGCAATGCTGCTGTTATTGATGTGCACTCACCACCAGGCTAGCGCTAATAATGAGCCGTTAGCATTAGCAGCAATGCTGCTGTTATTGATGTGCACTCACCACCAGACTAGCGCTAATAATGAGCCGTTAGCATTAGCAGCAATGCTGCTGTTATTGATGTGCACTCACCACCAGGCTAGCGCTAATAACGAGCCGTTAGCATTAGCAGCAATGCTGCTGTTATTGATGTGCACTCACCACCAGACTAGCGCTAATAATGAGCCGTTACCATTAGCAGCAATGCTGCTGTTATTGATGTGCACTCACCACCAGGCTAGCACTAATAATGAGGCGTTACCATTAGCAGCAATGCTGCTGTTATTGATGTGCACTCACCACCAAGCCAGCTGTGGCAATGCTGAAAAGCAAACACAGCAGGAAGCACCATAAGCTCCGCCTCCTGGGGTACCTTCGACCAATGGAAGAGCTGCATCACAGAGAAAAAGATAGGACCATGATGTACCAAAAAAGAACATTGACCAAGTAAGCCACATACTGTAAGTATTACAGCATACATGTGACACAGGTAGCCAGGTGAGATGAATAGTGCTCAGGGGGCACTTGTATTCTGAGACAGACAGACATACAGAAACACAGGCAGACATACAGAAACACAGGCAGACACCGAGAGTCACAGAGAGTCACAGAGACACAGAGAGTCACAGAGAGTCACAGAGAGACATACAGATACACAGGCAGACACCGAGAGTCACAGAGAGACACAGACATACAGAAACCCAGGCAGACACCGAGAGTCACAGAGACACAGAGAGACACAGAGTCAGAGAGAGTCAGACAGACATACAGAAACCCAGGCAGACACAGAGAGTCACAGAGAGACACAGAGTCACAGAGAGACACAGAGTCACAGAGAGACACAGAGTCACAGAGAGACACAGAGACACAGAGACAGTCACAGAGTCACAGAGAGACACAGAGACATGGAGAGACACAGAAGTCACAAGAGACAGAGAGAGTCACAGAGAGTCACAGAGAGTCACAGACAGACACAGAGACACCGAGAGACACAGAGTCACAGAGAGACACAGACAGACACAGAGAGTCACAGAGTCATAGAGAGTCACAGAGACATGGAGAGACACAGAAGTCACAGAGAGACACAGAGAGTCACAGAGTCACAGAGAGTCATAGAGAGTCATAGAGAGTCATAGACTTACACTTTCCTGCAGTGAGGGCATCTGGCCAGGGTGCGATCTGTGAACTCTGTCCACTGAAACATTGCAAACACATGAATGCCATTTTATTACAATGTTTCACAAATGCACATATTCATGATGTCATTGATGATGCACTGATGATGCACTGATGCACTTACCATGTACAGTCAGGTCCATAAGTATTTGGACAATGACAATTTTTGACATCTTGCCTCTGTACACCACCACAATGGATTTCAAATGAAACAATCAAAAAGGGATTGAAGCGTAAACTTTCAGCTTTAATTCAATGGGTTCACCTAAAATATTGCATTGACCATTTAGGAATTACAGCCATTTGTATACATAGTCCCTCCATTTTCTGAGGCTGAAAAGTAATTGGACAAGTGACTGAAAGTTTCATGGCCAGGTGTGGCCTGTTCCCTCATTATTTCATGACAAATTAAGCTGATAAAAAGGTCTGGTACTCAAGAACAGAAAGGCCAAATTAGACTTTGCCAGAAAACATCTAACAAAGCCTGCCCAGCTCTGGAACAAGATTATCTGGACAGATGAAAGGTGGCCGCAGTAAAGGGGCTGCAGTAAAGGAGCCGCAGTAAAGGGGCCGCAGTAAAGGGGCCGCAGTAAAGGGGCCGCAGTAAAGGGGCCGCAGTAAAGGGGCCGCAGTAAAGGGGCCGCAGTAAAGGAGCCGCAGTAAAGGAGCCGCAGTAAAGGGGCCGCAGTAAAGGGGCCGCAGTAAAGGCCAGGTGGCTGCAGTAAAGGGGCCGCAGTAAAGGGGCCGCAGTAAAGGGGCCGCAGTAAAGGGGCCGCAGTAAAGGGGCCGCAGTAAAGGGGCCGCAGTAAAGGAGCCGCAGTAAAGGAGCCGCAGTAAAGGGGCCGCAGTAAAGGGGCCGCAGTAAAGGCCAGGTGGCTGCAGTAAAGGGGCCGCAGTAAAGGGGCCGCAGTAAAGGGGCCGCAGTAAAGGGGCCGCAGTAAAGGAGCCGCAGTAAAGGGGCCGCAGTAAAGGTGGCCGCAGTAAAGGGGCCGCAGTAAAGGGGCCGCAGTAAAGGGGCCGCAGTAAAGGAGCCGCAGTAAAGGGGCCGCAGTAAAGGCCAGGCGGCCGCAGTAAAGGGGCCGCAGTAAAGGGGCCGCAGTAAAGGGGCCGCAGTAAAGGGGCCGCAGTAAAGGGGCCGCAGTAAAGGAGCCGCAGTAAAGGGGCCGCAGTAAAGGGGCCGCAGTAAAGGGGCCGCAGTAAAGGGGCCGCAGTAAAGAGGCTGCAGTAAAGGAGCCGCAGTAAAGGGGCCGCAGTAAAGGGGCCGCAGTAAAGGGGCCGCAGTAAAGGAGCCGCAGTAAAGGGGCCGCAGTAAAGGCCAGGCGGCCGCAGTAAAGGGGCCGCAGTAAAGGGGCCGCAGTAAAGGAGCCGCAGTAAAGGCCAGGCGGCCGCAGTAAAGGGGCCGCAGTAAAGGGGCCGCAGTAAAGGGGCCGCAGTAAAGGGGCCGCAGTAAAGGAGCCGCAGTAAAGGCCAGGTGGCTGCAGTAAAGGGGCCGCAGTAAAGGGGCCGCAGTAAAGGAGCCGCAGTAAAGGGGCCGCAGTAAAGGAGCTGCAGTAAAGGGGCTGCAGTAAAGGAGCCGCAGTAAAGGGGCCGCAGTAAAGGGGCCGCAGTAAAGGGGCCGCAGTAAAGGAGCCGCAGTAAAGGAGCCGCAGTAAAGGGGCCGCAGTAAAGGAGCCGCAGTAAAGGGGCCGCAGTAAAGGAGCCGCAGTAAAGGAGCCGCAGTAAAGGAGCCGCAGTAAAGGAGCCGCAGTAAAGGGGCCGCAGTAAAGGGGCCGCAGTAAAGGGGCCGCAGTAAAGGGGCCGCAGTAAAGGAGCCGCAGTAAAGGGGCCGCAGTAAAGGAGCCGCAGTAAAGGGGCCGCAGTAAAGGGGCCGCAGTAAAGGGGCCGCAGTAAAGGAGCCGCAGTAAAGGGGCCGCAGTAAAGGAGCCGCAGTAAAGGGGCCGCAGTAAAGGGGCCGCAGTAAAGGGGCCGCAGTAAAGGAGCCGCAGTAAAGGGGCCGCAGTAAAGGAGCCGCAGTAAAGGAGCCGCAGTAAAGGCCAGGTGGCCGCAGTAAAGGGGCCGCAGTAAAGGAGCCGCAGTAAAGGGGCTGCAGTAAAGGGGCCGCAGTAAAGGGGCCGCAGTAAAGGAGCCGCAGTAAAGGGGCCGCAGTAAAGGGGCCGCAGTAAAGGAGCCGCAGTAAAGGGGCCGCAGTAAAGGGGCCGCAGTAAAGGAGCCGCAGTAAAGGAGCCGCAGTAAAGGGGCCGCAGTAAAGGCCAGGTGGCCGCAGTAAAGGAGCCGCAGTAAAGGGGCCGCAGTAAAGGCCAGGTGGCCGCAGTAAAGGAGCCGCAGTAAAGGGGCCGCAGTAAAGGAGCCGCAGTAAAGGGGCCGCAGTAAAGGAGCCGCAGTAAAGGGGCCGCAGTAAAGGGGCCGCAGTAAAGGGGCCGCAGTAAAGGGGCCGCAGTAAAGGAGCCGCAGTAAAGGGGCCGCAGTAAAGGGGCCGCAGTAAAGGAGCCGCAGTAAAGGGGCCGCAGTAAAGGGGCCGCAGTAAAGGAGCCGCAGTAAAGGAGCCGCAGTAAAGGGGCCGCAGTAAAGGCCAGGTGGCCGCAGTAAAGGAGCCGCAGTAAAGGGGCCGCAGTAAAGGCCAGGTGGCCGCAGTAAAGGAGCCGCAGTAAAGGGGCCGCAGTAAAGGAGCCGCAGTAAAGGGGCCGCAGTAAAGGAGCCGCAGTAAAGGGGCCGCAGTAAAGGGGCCGCAGTAAAGGCCAGGTGGCCGCAGTAAAGGGGCCGCAGTAAAGGGGCCGCAGTAAAGGGGCCGCAGTAAAGGAGCCGCAGTAAAGGGGCCGCAGTAAAGGGGCCGCAGTAAAGGCCAGGTGGCCGCAGTAAAGGGGCCGCAGTAAAGGGGCCGCAGTAAAGGGGCCGCAGTAAAGGGGCCGCAGTAAAGGCCAGGTGGCCGCAGTAAAGGGGCCGCAGTAAAGGGGCCGCAGTAAAGGGGCCGCAGTAAAGGGGCCGCAGTAAAGGGGCCGCAGTAAAGGCCAGGTGGCCGCAGTAAAGGGGCCGCAGTAAAGGGGCCGCAGTAAAGGGGCCGCAGTAAAGGCCAGGTGGCTGCAGTAAAGGGGCCGCAGTAAAGGGGCCGCAGTAAAGGGGCCGCAGTAAAGGGGCCGCAGTAAAGGCCAGGCGGCCGCAGTAAAGGAGCCGCAGTAAAGGAGCCGCAGTAAAGGGGCCGCAGAAAAGGGGCCGCAGTAAAGGGGCCGCAGTAAAGGGGCCGCAGTAAAGGGGCCGCAGTAAAGGGGCCGCAGTAAAGGAGCCGCAGTAAAGGGGCCGCAGTAAAGGAGCCGCAGTAAAGGGGCCGCAGTAAAGGGGCCGCAGTAAAGGAGCCGCAGTAAAGGGGCCGCAGTAAAGGCCAGGTGGCTGCAGTAAAGGGGCCGCAGTAAAGGGGCCGCAGTAAAGGGGCCGCAGTAAAGGCCAGGCGGCCGCAGTAAAGGAGCCGCAGTAAAGGAGCCGCAGTAAAGGAGCCGCAGTAAAGGGGCCGCAGTAAAGGGGCCGCAGTAAAGGGGCCGCAGTAAAGGGGCCGCAGTAAAGGGGCCGCAGTAAAGGGGCCGCAGTAAAGGAGCCGCAGTAAAGGGGCCGCAGTAAAGGGGCCGCAGTAAAGGCCAGGTGGCCGCAGTAAAGGAGCCGCAGTAAAGGCCAAGCCGCTGCAGTAAAGGCCAAGCAAAGCATCTCAAGGGAGGAAACTCAGCATGTGGTGATGTCCGTTGTCCGTTGTGTCATCCATCTCGTCAACTCTCACAAAACCTTTTGGAAATGTTTATTTTTTTGTGTGGCTACCTTTTTTAAGCCAAGAGCTAAGCCCCAGAGCTAAACCCCAGTGCTAAGCCCTAGAGCTAAACCCCAGAGCTAAGCCCCAGAGCTAAGCCCCAGAGCTAAGCCCCAGAGCTAAGCCCCAGAGCTAAACCCCAGAGCTAAACCGCAGTGCTAAACCCCAGTGCTAAACCCCAGTGCAAAACCCCAGAGCTAAGCCCCAGAGCTAAGCCCCAGAGCTAAACTCCAGAGCTAAACCCCAGAGCTAAACCCCAGAGCTAAACCCCAGAGCTAAACCCCAGTGCTAAACCCCAGAGCTAAACCCCAGTGCTAAACCCCAGTGCTAAACCCCAGTGCTAAACCCCAGAGCTAAACCCCAGAGCTAAACCCCAGTGCTAAACCCCAGTGCAAAACCCCAGAGCTAAGCCCCAGAGCTAAGCCCCAGAGCTAAACCCCAGAGCTAAACCCCAGAGCTAAACCCCAGAGCTAAACCCCAGAGCTAAACCCCAGTGCTAAACCCCAGTGCTAAACCCCAGAGCTAAACCGCAGTGCTAAACCCCAGAGCTAAACCCCAGAGCTAAACCCCAGTGCTAAACCCCAGTGCTAAACCCCAGTGCAAAACCCCAGAGCTAAGCCCCAGAGCTAAACCCCAGAGCTAAACCCCAGTGCTAAACCCCAGTGCTAAACCCCAGTGCTAAACCCCAGAGCGAAACCCCAGAGCTAAACCCCAGTGCTAAACCCCAGAGCTAAACCCCAGAGCTAAACCCCAGTGCTAAACCCCAGTGCTAAACCCCAGTGCAAAACCCCAGAGCTAAGCCCCAGAGCTAAACCCCAGTGCTAAGGGTAAAAGGAGGTTGAGAAACCCTGGTGTATAAATAATGACGGTGCTAAATGTAAAGTCGATGATGATGATGATAAAGGCTCCTACCAGAAAGGTGTTGCTGCAGTGCCCACAGGTGACCCTGGCTCCAGCAGGCTGGGGGTCTGGGCTGGCGGGACCCGGGTGGACTGGACCCAAATTTATTATCCTCTTACTGCAACACAGAAGCATGCATTACACTGATCCTGGATCAGCTAAGCCATGAACAAAACCATTACTGCAACACAAACCCCCCCCCCCCCCCCCCTCACCAGTATGGGCGGGGGCAGGCTATGCGCTGGGACGTGATCTTGCAGATGAGCAGACAGTTACAGGGGCAGCGCACGTACTTCTTTCCTGGAGGAGCGTTTTTAATGGGCTGGAGAATAAAGGAGGAAAGGAACAGAGGAGAGCAGGAGAGAAGGGGAGGACAGAAAGAGAAAGAGAAAGAGAGAGAGAGAGAGGAGGAAACATATTTAGGAAGGGAAGGATTCAAAAACTATTTTACAGTTGGGGGTGAGGAATGACATAAACCTCACCTGGAACAAATTTATTTGAATATAACATGATTAAATGTTAAATGGTTGTCATTTATATAGCGCCTTTATCCAAAGCGCTTTACAATTGATGCTTCTCATTCACCTATGACATTACATTAATGGCATTTGGCAGACGCTCTTATCCAGAGCGACGTACAGTTGATGAGACTAAGCTGGAGACAATCCTCCCCTGGAGCAATGCTGGGTTAAGGGCCTTGCTCAAGGGCCCAACGGCTGTGCGGATCTCATTGTGGCTACACCTGGATTAGAACCACCAAACTAGCGTATCCCAGTCATTTACCGTAACCACTATGCTACAGGCTGCCCCTATTAAATGATTAAATGAGGAATATGACTGTCAGGATTTCCATTATGCAACATGTTGCAATGGTGTGCTTTTAGATGTTTGGATAGTACCTGTGTAGCCGTGCTGTCTGACCGCAGGGTGGTTAGGGTTAGAGTGAGGATTAGGGTTAGGGTTAGGTAAGTAAGAAATCTTTATTTCCCAAGTTGTCCCATATTAGGGCCTCTTGGGAAATAAAAGTTTGCACTGGCCATTCAGGGTACTGAAGCCTTTAAGTAGGAAGAATTTGGTCCCTCTTGTGTCGGTGCTCTATGTGCGTTGATTTAGTCCTCTTGGAAATAGAGTGCTAAGTTTGAGAATCCAGTGTTTCTTAAACCTGCGTCTCTCTTCCGGTGTCCAATTATTGTTCGTTTGAAGGCCCGATATTTCTAGTGCCTCAAGTCCATGGTGAAGGAAATGGGCCACCAGGTGTGTGTCTGTCTCTCTGTGATTTCTAATGTTGTATATATGTTGTGCTAGTCTACATTTAATTGTGTTCCCTGTCTCTCCTACATATATTATATCACATTGTTTGCACTTAATGGCATATATGCAGTTTTTAGTGTTTTTAGTTAGTGTTTGTTTTATTATGTAGGTTGTGTTGGTAGTGGTGTTCCTGACTGTAGTGGCTTGCTTGTAGAATATTGGGCCCTGTGTAGGTAAAGTATTAATTCCTGGTAGTTTGCTGCTTACCAGGTGGTCTTTAAGATTTTTATTTCTTTTATATGCTGAGATAATTTTATATTCCTGGATAATGTTTGTGTTCTGTAAAGTGCGGGTTAGATTTAATTTAATTTTCCTGTTTGCAGCTAGGCTCAATGCTGAGTAGGTGGTGATTAGCGGGATGATTTTGCGCGTGTCTTGTTGTCTGGTGGTCAAGAAAGTTTTCCGGACCTGTCTAAGGAAAGATCTGGAATACCCCCTTGGTTTTAATGCTTTGAAGAGGGTCTGGGTAGCCTCTTCAAAATCTATTATCTGTGTGCAAATCCTGTTGAACCTGAGCAATTGTGATTTGATCAGGCCCTTGAAAGTGTGTTTAGGGTAGAGACTGTTTTTATGTAACAGTGTGTGTGTGTCAGTATCTTTAAAGAAAACTTTAGTGTCTAAAGTGTGTGTTTGGGAAAAAGAGGGTCCCTTGTATGTGGTAGTGTCCAAGAAATCTATTTGTTGGTTATGCGTGATGTATTTAACTGTTATCATTCTATGGTGTGTGTTGAGGATTTGTATAAAGTGTTTGTATAAAGTGTTTGGGTGAGGGTTTGGGTGAGGGTTTGGGTGAGGGTTAGGGTGAGGGTGAGGGTTAGGGTGAGGGTGAGGGTGAGGATTTGGGTGAGGGTGAGGGTGAGGATTTGGGTGAGGGTGAGGGTTAGGGTGAGGGTGAGGGTGAGGGTGAGGATTTGGGTGAGGGTGAGGGTGAGGGTGAGGATTTGGGTGAGGGTGAGGGTGAGGGTGAAAGGGGGGGACTCACCGTCGCCTCGTTGCACACCCCACACTTGACGACGTGCTGGTGGATCTTGCCCTCCACGCTGATGAGACTCTGGCAGACCCTGCAGCTGATGACGGGGGCGCTGCCACTCTCGGGCGAGGTGAGGGGGGAGTACGGGGGGGGGTCTTCCCCCGGCAGCACCGAGGGCTGGGAGGGGCTGGGGAACGGCGGGAAGCCTGAGGGAAGGAGACACTTTTAAGCCCTTCACCGATTGGCTGTTCACTCCCAGGCACTTCCTCCTCTCTGAGCCCTGGCATCACAGCGGGCATACAGAGACATGGTGTGCAATCAGCTCCTCCATTTTATACAGCTGTATATGCCACCCTCCACACAAATACAGCACAGCACCAAAACTACAGAAGACAAAAGCACTGGGTGCCATGGAGTCAGAGATGAGTGTGTGAGTGCTTACAGAGAGGTGAGATGAGTGTGTGAGTGCTTACAGAGAGGTGAGATGATTGTGTGAGTGCTTAGAGAGGTGAGATGAGTGTGTGAGTGCTTACAGAGAGGTGAGATGATTGTGTGAGTGCTTACAGAGAGGTGAGATGAGTGTGTGAGTGCTTACAGAGAGGTGAGATGATTGTGTGAGTGCTTACAGAGAGGTGAGATGAGTGTGTGAGTGCTTACAGAGAGGTGAGATGAGTGTGTGAGTGCTTACAGAGAGGTGAGATGATTGTGTGAGTGCTTACAGAGAGGTGAGATGATTGTGTGAGTGCTTACAGAGAGGTGAGATGAGTGTGTGAGTGCTTACAGAGAGGTGAGATGATTGTGTGAGTGCTTACAGAGAGGTGAGATGAGTGTGTGAGTGCTTACAGAGAGGTGAGATGATTGTGTGAGTGCTTACAGAGAGGTGAGATGATTGTGTGAGTGCTTACAGAGAGGTGAGATGATTGTGTGAGTGCTTACAGAGAGGTGAGATGAGTGTGTGAGTGCTTACAGAGAGGTGAGATGATTGTGTGAGTGCTTACAGAGAGGTGAGATGATTGTGCGAGTGCTTACAGAGAGGTGAGATGAGTGTGTGAGTGCTTACAGAGAGGTGAGATGATTGTGTGAGTGCTTACAGAGAGGTGAGATGATTGACACTGCCAGAACCTGCAGGTTCTTTCTGTACAATATACGCCGCATCCGTCATCTCCTGACGGAGAAAGCCACCCAGCTCCTAGTCCAGGCGCTCGTCATTTCCCGCCTGGATTATTGCAACTCCCTCCTAGCCGGTCTCCCAGCGTGTGCCATCAAGCCCCTCCAGCTGGTCCAGAATGCTGCAGCCCGCTTGATCACCAGTCAGCCCAGGTCGGCTCATGTCACCCCACTTCTCATTGGCTTCCACTGGCTTCCTATTGCCGCACGCATCCGATTCAAGGCCCTAGTGTTGGCATTTCAGGCTGCTAAGGGGACTGCCCCACATTACATACAATCCCTGATCACTCCCTACTCCCCAGCTAGACCACTCCGGTCTGCCAGCTCTGGTCGCCTTATGGTTCCCTCTCTACGGGCACCTGGCGGTCGAGCTGCACGTTCACGCCTGTTTTCCGTTCTGGTTCCTCAGTGGTGGAATGACTTGCCTACCACTGTCAGGACAGCAGAATCCCTCCCCCTATTTCGACGCAGACTCAAAACAAACCTCTTCAAACTCTACCTTAGTCCTCCCTCCTGACTTACCCCGCCCCCCCCCCCTTCTGATACCCCTATCCCTGTCCAACCCCCCCCCAAAAAAAAAAAATTGCACTTATGATGACGACTATATGTTTAGAACAGCAGTCCAGGTGTATTTTCCTAGTTCTGGATGTGATGCTTTGACTTGTGGTAGAACCTATGCACTTGTAAGTCGCTTTGGATTAAAAGCGTCTGCCAAATGACTAAAATGTAAAATGTAAATGTAAAATTGTGTGAGTGCTTACAGAGAGGTGAGATGAGTGTGTGAGTGCTTACAGAGAGGTGAGATGAGTGTGTGAGTGCTTACAGAGAGGTGAGATGATTGTGTGAGTGCTTACAGAGAGGTGAGATGAGTGTGTGAGTGCTTACAGAGAGGTGAGATGATTGTGTGAGTGCTTACAGAGAGGTGAGATGATTGTGTGAGTGCTTACAGAGAGGTGAGATGAGTGTGTGAGTGCTTACAGAGAGGTGAGATGATTGTGTGAGTGCTTACAGAGAGGTGAGATGATTGTGTGAGTGCTTACAGAGAGGTGAGATGAGTGTGTGAGTGCTTACAGAGAGGTGAGATGATTGTGTGAGTGCTTACAGAGAGGTGAGATGATTGTGTGAGTGCTTACAGAGAGGTGAGATGAGTGTGTGAGTGCTTACAGAGAGGTGAGATGAGTGTGTGAGTGCTTACAGAGAGGTGAGATGATTGTGTGAGTGCTTACAGAGAGGTGAGATGAGTGTGTGAGTGCTTACAGAGAGGTGAGATGAGTGTGTGAGTGCTTACAGAGAGGTGAGATGAGTGTGTGAGTGCTTACAGAGAGGTGAGATGAGTGTGTGAGTGCTTACAGAGAGGTGAGATGATTGTGTGAGTGCTTACAGAGAGGTGAGATGATTGTGTGAGTGCTTACAGAGAGGTGAGATGAGTGTGTGAGTGCTTACAGAGAGGTGAGATGAGTGTGTGAGTGCTTACAGAGAGGTGAGATGAGTGTGTGAGTGCTTACAGAGAGGTGAGATGATTGTGTGAGTGCTTACAGAGAGGTGAGATGATTGTGTGAGTGCTTACAGAGAGGTGAGATGATTGTGTGAGTGCTTACAGAGAGGTGAGATGATTGTGTGAGTGCTTACAGAGAGGTGAGATGAGTGTGTGAGTGCTTACAGAGAGGTGAGATGATTGTGTGAGTGCTTACAGAGATTAGAATAATTGTCTGAGTGGTTTCAAAGTTTAGAGATGATTTTGTGAATGCTTACAAAGTTTAGAATAATTGTGTGAGACGCTTAAAGGATAAATGGCCTGCATTCATAAAGCACATTTATCCAAAGCACTACACAATTGATGCCTCGCAATCACCCATTCACACACAGAGTGAGCAGCCAATTGTGGGAGTGAGCAGCCAATCAATGTGAGATTAAATAGAAGAGGGGCGAGGATTAAATCTGGGGAAGTTCTGAAAATCTTTTTTTAGAAATAAAAGTTATCAATAGAGATAAAATGGTTCCTGTCCTGTAGGTGAGAACTGGACCAGACAATTCTAACTACTTGTCTAGTCTATCCAACTATATCAGGTGATCTACAGTGTTAGATGCAGCATTGAGATGGAGAAGTAAGAAAGCCTATTTGAGTCTGGATACATCCAAAGGTAAGAGAGGTCTCTGTACTGTGGTGCGGATTATTTCCATCCATCCACCCATTATCTGAACCCGCTTATCCCGATCAGGGTCGCAGGGGGGCTGGAGCCTATCCCAGCATACATTGGGCGAAAGGCAGGAATACACCCTGGACAGGTCGCCAGTCCATCACAGGGCACACGCACCATTCACTCACACACTCATACTCACGGGCAATTTAGACTCTCCAATCAGCCTAACCTGCATGTCTTTGGACTGTGGGAGGAAACCGGAGTACCCGGAGGAAACCCACGCAGACACGGGGAGAACATGCAAACTCCACACAGAGAGGCCCCGGCCGACAGGGATTCGAACCCAGGACCTCCTTGCTGTGAGGCGGCAGTGCTACCCACTGCACCATCCGTGCCGCCATCAATAATTATTTGATGAATTTTAATTTCTCTCTCAGCTAAGACTTAATAACAGCCGTTTTTATTGTACTAGGGAAAAACCAGATTGGACAGAGATGGGAAAACACCAGACTGGAGATCTTTTATTTTGGATAGTTTGATTTTCAATTAATGCGATATTCGACATGCGTGCTTGTGACTGACAATCAACACATTGTGTGATTCCCTAGTATGAATGTTAGAGATGGTTGTATGAACATTGAAAGATTGTTGCAACAGAGTTTTTTCCATTTCCCAGACGTAGCCTACTTGCCACTGTATTAAATTAAAGTCAAACCTTCATAACAGGGTTTCGGTAATTCTGGGTAAAGGTTATTCATAACAGACACACTTATTTTCGCAAAATGTCTAAGTGCTTGGTATGGTTGTCAAACATTCATTTTCATTAATAATTACATTAACAAGACTGCAGCACATAGATACTGTATTTTATTAACGTACAATATGGTGTAATACAGTCTAACAGTGTCTCCCCAAGAGGTCAGATCGGGTTTGGGTACTTTTTGGCAGGGGAACAAGTGTGATATCAAGAGTGGGGAAATGCATTTCATAGTTCCTAAAAAGAACATGATCCAAACATGTTGATTAAAGTGCAGAATGGGCAGCAGTAAAGTAAGCAGTGAACAGAATGGCATGAAATACTAAAGGATGTTCATCTGGAGTGTGCATGTGCACCTGTAGCTAAAACTGCGATGAAGCCCAACCTGGGTCATACAGAACTACATCTCCCATAAGGCCTCGAACAAAAAGCGCAAGTTGCGCCGAACGGGGCTTCTGATTGGTTTCCTCATCGCACAGCACTGAAAGCTTTGGGAGTGGTTATAAACATAGATATAAATCAAATCAGCAGCCGGGATACACAATGCTAGTTTTGATTTCATCACTGTTGGGAAATAAATTCCCGAACTAAGGGCAGCGCCACACATTGGCTGAAACACAAGCTGCAATCTCTCATACACAAAACCCCACAGCCTGCCAGCGAACACGCAGGTCAATATCTCAGGTTTTGTAGCTAGCATTCTAAACTAGCCTGCTTCAATGAGCACATCGCGTAAATCCGTGTTCAGGCAATAATGCAAGCGTGCTGCTGTAGCAATCAGAGCCCGGCTATTGACCTGCTTTCATGGTGCGATGAACTCATCATCACGAAAGGAGAGTATTTAACGACCAAACGCGAAATTTAAGTTATTACTGACAAAAAAGCAATATTAACAGTACGTAATGTTAGATATACAGTGCTTGAATCCAAACTGACCCCAAAATGTGCTAAGCTAACAAACTAGCGTTAGCTATCCAGCCGACTTGCAGGTACTAAAGGTAGTTTTAGCAGCTGGCTGACACATGTGTTAAACAGGTTAACGGGTAATCTGGTGAACTAGAGATTGTTAACCGTATGGATTTACGCCTCCGTGACAGAACGATGTTGGTTCCGGGATTATAATTCGCATGTAAACTAATATAGATACTGCTGCAAATGGCAACGGTAACCATAGCTACGGCTGCAGATGTTAATGGTGACCAGGATAGCTAACGTTATAGTTACCTACGCAATAGTACGGTGGAGGCCGCAGGTGTGCGCTGACGTTGCTAACTGTGACTTATACCACTGAGTGTTAGCGCGATGGCTAGCTACCATTGTTGTGTCAACAGCTAACTCGTAGCAAGCCAACCCATATCAAGACCACAGTAACGCGTACTCACTTTGCGGTTTGGTTGGCAGGCCATACGGCGTAATTCCGGGTAACACTCCACCATTACCTCCGTCACCGAGATCAGACAGTAACGGTGATCGCTCACCGTCCGCCATATCAAAACACGGGTATAAAACAGGCTGAATAAACAGACAGGCAGCTAGTAGATCCGCCCCGCCATAGACATGTACAAGTATAATATGCTGTGTGCGCTCAGCAGCCGTGACGTACAAGTAAAGCGCCTCACATGACACCACGTGACGCACACATTGTCATGTGACTTAGCTTCCGGGCCTATGGTTTACACCCACCTTTTTATTTGCTCAACAGATTTAACATTTCAGAAACTGGTGGGCGGCTTCGAAAACGCATGTTAAGCATACTATTAGACTGAGAGGTTTAACGTGTTGCATGTTCAGAGATGCTGTTATGTATACCACGGTTGTAATGTGTTATTTGCGTTACTCTCGCCTTCCTGTCAGCTTTGACCAGTCTGGCCCTTCTCCTCTGACGTCTCTCATTAACAAGGCGTTTCTGTCTGCAGAACTGCGGCTCACTGGATGTTTTTTTTGTTTTCACACTAAACTCTTGAGCAGAACTCCGGTACTAGAGGGCTGGGTCTGCATACTGGTTTTTGTTCCAATCAACTGCCTTGTTTTTAATTTGCTGACCGCTCTATGAATTACCTCGGTTCAAGCCTGTTCTTGAGCGCAGTAAAATCATTAGGATACACTTACAGTCTGCAGCTGTAGCCGGTACTCGTACATGTCATATAAGGTATGATTGAGTTAATTAAATAATTAAGAAGCTGAAGCTGCCACAAAATCCTGAAACAGAATGGCCCTTGGTGTGCGCCACCCCTGCTTTAGAGACTTGTGAGTGAAAATCCCAGACCAACAGTTTCTGAGAAACTCAAACCACCCTGTCTGGCACCAACACTCATCCAGTCAGTCACTTAGATCAAATTTTTTCCCCATTCTGACATTCTGGTCTGAACCTGACCATGTCTGCATGCTTTTATGCATTTAGTTGCTGCCACATGATTGGCTGATTAAATATTTGCATTAACAAGCTGGTGTACATGTCTACCTAATAAAGTGGTCACTGAGCGTATATACAGTATATTCCTGTATTGCCTGCACTCCCTCAACCCCAGAAACACACATGATCCTGGATGTACAGACTTTATTTCACACTGTACTGGATGTAAAACAGTTCACAATAAAGTACAGGAGAAGGCGTGTGTTACATCATCACCCTGCACCTCGGTCAGCCTCTGGCTTGAGGAAGCGTGTGTTACATCATCACCCTGTGCCTCAGTCAGCCTCTGGCTTGAGGAAGCGTGTGTTACATCATTACCCTAATTCTCATCACCATGCTTCCTTGAGCCAGAGGCTGACCGAGGCGCAGGGTGATGATGTAACACGCTTCCTTGAGCCAGAGGCTGACCGAGGCGCAGGGTGATGATGTAACACACGCTTCCTCAAGCCAGAGGCTGACCGAGGCGCAGGGTGATGATGTAACACACGCTTCCTCAAGCCAGAGGCTGACCGAGGCGCAGGGTGATGATGTAACACACGGCTCCTTGAGCACTTGTACGCAATGGTAATTCATAAGAATATATTAGAAAATACACCATTATTTACAGTTAAGACAAACTGTACACAGGGTGCACAAACATATTTGCACTCACACACGGAATAAATTACATAAAAACAATGTTAAATTATTCACAGCAGTACTGGTACATTAGTCCACACTGCCATCAGTAACATCTGTGTGTGTGTGAGGTGTCTATTAGTGTATTTGCGGTGTGAAGTGTACTGGTGTGTTTGTGAGGGGTTGGTATGTGTGTAGGCTGTTAGTGAGGCATTAGTGTACGTGTGTGTGTGTTAGTATGCACATGAAGTGTACTGGTGTGTTTGTGAGGGGTAAGTATGCACATGAAGTGTACTGGTGTGTTTGTGAGGGGTTAGTATGCACATGAAGTGTACTGGTGTGTTTGAGAGGGGTTAGTATGCAGATGAAGTGTACTGGTGTGTTCCTGAGGGGTAAGTATGTGTGTGTATATTAGTGTATTAGTGTGTGACTGTGTGTGTGAGTGAGTGAGTGAGAGTGTGTGAGTGTGTGTGTGTGTGTGTGTGTGAGAGAGTGTGAGTGTGTGTGTGTGTGTGAGAGAGTGTGTGTGTGAGTGTGTGTGTGTGTGTGTGTGTGTGAGAGAGTGTGAGTGTGTGTGTGTGTGTGAGAGAGTGTGTGTGTGAGTGTGTGAGTGTGTGTGTGTGTGTGTGTGTGTGTGTGTGTGTGTGTGTGTGTGTGTGTGTGTGTGTGTGTGTGTGTGTTAGCGCTCTTTGGGGTGTAGGGACAATGGCTGTGTTCAAAACCCAAAACAAACATACTACATACTATGAGTATGTACCGTGCGAGATAGACATGGGTCTGAATGCAGTATACTTAACCATGTACCCATGTCAGTACCCATCTCATTAGATTCACAAACCTGAAATATACTGTATGAGATACAGCGGTGTTTGCCCCCTTCCTGATTTCTTATTTTTTTGCATGTTTGTCACACTTAAATGTTTCAGATCAAACAAATTTAAATATTAGTCAAAGACAACACAAGTGAACAGAAAATGCAGTTTTTAAATGAAGGTTTTTATTAAGGGAGAAAAAAAATCCACACCTACATGGCCCTGTGTGAAAAAGTGATTGGCCCCTAAACCTAATAACTGGTTGGGCCACCCTTAGCAGCAACAACTGCAATCAAGCGTTTGCGATAACTTACAATGAGTCTCTTACAGCGCTGTGGAGGAATTTTGGCCCACTCACCTTTGCAGAATTGTTGCAATTCAGCCACATTGGAGGGTTTTCGAGCATGAACCGCCTTTTTAAGGTCATGCCACAGCATCTCAATAGGATTCAGGCCAGGACTTTGACTAGGCCACTCCAAAGTCTTTATTTAGTTTTTCTTCAGCCATTCAGAGGTGGCCTTGCTGGTGTGTTTTGGATCATTGTCCTGCTGCAGAACCCAAGTTCGTTTCAGCTTGAGGTCACAAACAGATGGCCGGACATTCTCCTTCAGGATTTTTTGGTAGACAGCAGAATTCATGGTTCCATTTATCACAGCAAGTCTTCCAGGTCCTGAAGCAGCCCCAGACCATCACACTACCACCACCATATTTTACTGTTGGTATGATGTTCTTTTTCTGAAATGCGGTGTTACTTTTACGCCAGATTTAATGGGACACACACCTTCCAAAAAGTTCAACTTTTGTCTCGTCAGACCAGAGTATTTTCCCAAAAGTCTTGGGGAACATCAAGATGTTTTCTGGCAAAATTGAGACAAGCCTTAATGTTCTTTTTGCTCAGCAGTGATTTTCGTCTTGGAACTCTGCCATGCAGGACATTTTTGCCCAGTCTCTTTCTTATGGTGGAGTCATGAACACTGACCTTAACTGTTCTTAACAGTTCTTTGAATGTTGTTGTAGGGTCTTTTGTGACCTCTTGGATGAGTCGTCGCTGCGCTCTTGGGGTAATTTTGGTCGGCCGGCCACTCCTGGGAAGGTTCACCACTGTTCCATGTTTTCGCCATTTGTGGATAATGGCTCTCACTGTGGTTCGCTGGAGTCCCAAAGCTTTAGAAATGGTTTCATAACCTTTTCCAGACTGATAGATCTCAATTACTTTCTTTCTCATTTGTTCCTGAATTTCTTTAGATCTCTGCATGATGTCTAGCTTTTGAGGATCACTTGGTCTACTTCACTTTGTCAGGCAGGTCCTATTTAAGTGATTTCTTGATTGAGAACAGGTGTGGCAGTAATCAGGCCTGGGTGTGGCTAGAGAAATTGAACTCAGGTTTGATAAACCACAGTTAAGTTATGTTTTAACAGGGGGGGCAATCATTTTTTCACACAGGGCCATGTAGGTTTGGATTTTTTTTCTCCCTTAATAATAAAAACCTTCATTTAAAAACTGCATTTTGTGTTTACTTGTGTTGTCTTTGAATAATATTTAAATTTGTTTGATGATCTGAAACATTTAAGTGTGACAAAAAAAAAATATATCAGGAAGGGGGCAAGCACTTTTTCACACCACTGTATATAGTTCAATGTATTTTTATCCATGGCAACAATTCATAAAAATACTGATTAAAAACCACTGGATAATTTCCCATGTAATATCACTGCTCTCAGTTTCTCTCCTAATATTCCACTTTTGCCCATTACGGTCATCATGAATACATTTCTTATTCAGGTCCTAATATTCCCATGAGCACCCAGCACATGCTGAGCCCTTACTGGGCTGCCGCTCGTTCCCTACACGTTTCCGGTGGTTGGAAGTTGTTCTTGGCGATGTGCCGGTTCAAAGCTGGTGGAGCTGCTGTCGTAGTTTTGTCACTCCTTATGATTGGACGCTCAGAGCAGCGACTCCGTATGACTGGACATCCAGCAGTGCATTATGGGGGACGGCTTTACTGCTCAGTAACTTTGGTCACGCACAGGGATAGTGTGCATCCGGGAAATTTCTGCATACTCAAAATGAGCATCCCATGCACATGAAGGATTACTATGCTCTCATTTTACATCACAGTTAGTATGCAAAGTACAGTTAGTAAGCACAGATAGTATGTGGTTTCAAACACAGCCAATGTCTTCTCCAAGACGTCCACGGTAAGAGTTCCAGAGTCACGGCGTTCCAGGGTCACTGTGTCACGGCGTTCCAGGGTCACTGTGTCACGGCGTTCCAGGGTCACGGCGTTCCAGGGTCACTGTGTCACGGCGTTCCAGGGTCACGGCGTTCCAGGGTCACGGCGTTCCAGAGTCACGGCGTTCCGGAATCACGGCGTTCCAGGGTCACTGTCACGGCGTTCCAGGGTCATGGTGTCACAGCGTTCCAGGGTCACGGTGTCACAGCGTTCCAGGGTCACGGCGTTCCAGAGTCACGGTGTCACGGCGTTCCAGGGTCACGGTGTCACAGCGTTCCAGGGTCACGGCGTTCCAGAGTCACGGTGTCACGGCGTTCCTGGGTCACGGAGTCACAGCATTCCAGGGTCACGACGTTCCTGGGTCACACATCGTAGTCCGGCAGAGCGGAATAGCTGATTCCCCCAGCAGAGGGGGGGCTGGAATGGAGGGGGAACAGCCAACACAGAACTGACCCTGGAACAGCGAAGACACAGCGCATTAGCACTTTATACGCACACACTAAAGGTTAATTTAGAAGTGAGGAGATTGCAGTTACTCTGAAGTTAGGTAGTCACTTTAAACTGGCTGTTGATATATGCGCACGCACACACGCACACACACCTCTTCCAAAGACCTCTCTCAGGAGTGCTAGTTTGGGTTTGCGTGTGTGTGTATGCGTGACTGTTGTGTGTGTGTGCTGGGAGCTGGAAGCCCGGTCCTTCATTAGTCTGTTCTTCATCTGTTCGATCGGCGTCTCGTCCGTGATGATGGACACTAGCTGTGGGGAAGAGAGCGTTTTAGTGCACACATAAACCTGTCACTATCACTTTCACTATCAGTGACTACACTTATCACTTTCTACATCAGCCTACATACAGCAGCCGTCTCTAAGCCCAACGTTTTGCACCTTAACTCCACACAGCTAATCCTAAACACTAATCTATCATAACAGCAGGTACCTGATCAGTTACATTACATTACATTACATTATTGGCATTTGGCAGATGCTCTCATCCAGAGTGACGTGCAATTGATTAGATTGATTAGAAGCAGGAGATAATCCTCCCCTGGAGCAATGCAGAGTTAAGGGCCTTGCTCAAGGGCCCAATGGCTGTGCGGATCTTATTGTGGCTACACTGGTAATCGAACGACCGACCTTGCGGGTCCCAGTCATGTACCTTAACCACTATGCTACAGTCATGTACCTTAACCACTACACTACAGGGTCATGTACCTTAACCACTACACTACAGTCATGTACCTTAACCACTACACTACAGGGTCATGTACCTTAACCACTACACTACAGGGTCATGTACCTTAACCACTACACTACAGGGTCATGTACCTTAACCACTACCCTACAGGGTCATGTACCTTAACCACTACCCTACAGGGTCATGTACCTTAACCACTACCCTACAGTCATGTACCTTAACCACTACCCTACAGTCATGTACCTTAACCACTACCCTACAGTCATGTACCTTAACCACTAGGCTACAGGCAGCCCCATCATAGAAGATGCCTGTGATATTATAGGAGGTACCTGATCATAGAAGATGACTACGACAAAAACTCCAAACAGCACGGACTCCACTAGCAGGATGATGTAATGAGCTCTGAGAGACAGGGAGACAACCTCAGGACAACAGCAGTGATAGAAACTTACCAATTACATTAGCCAATTACATTAAGCTGTATGTATGCATGAGAGAGAAAGAGAGAGAGACAGAGAGACAGAGAGAGTGTGCGTGCGTCTCACACTATGAGGTGTTTGCTGGGAGCTTCGTTGGGGTCTCCATCTCTCTCACTGCGGATCCTCCAGACCCAGGCAGACACCACCAGCGCTATAGAATACAGACTGGCCAACCCTGCATCACAGAAACATACCAGCCAACCCTGCATCACAGTGCAGTCTACGTAGCTATCTGGGCAGTGTTACAATGTCTATTCTATTGTCTCTATCTGGGCAGTGTTACAATGTCTATTCTATTGTCTCTATCTGGGCAGTGTTACAATGTCTATTCTATTGTCTCTATCTGGGCAGTGTTACAATGTCTATTCTATGGTCTCTATCTGGGCAGTGTTACAATGTCTATTCTATTGTCTCTATCTGGGCAGTGTTACAATGTCTATTCTATTGTCTCTATCTGGGCAGTGTTACAATGTCTATTCTATTGTCTCTATCTGGGCAGTGTTACAATGTCTATTCTATTGTCTCTATCTGGGCAGTGTTACAATGTCTATTCTATGGTCTCTATCTGGGCAGTGTTACAATGTCTATTCTATTGTCTCTATCTGGGCAGTGTTACAATGTCTATTCTATTGTCTCTATCTGGGCAGTGTTACAATGTCTATTCTATTGTCTCTATCTGGGCAGTGTTACAATGTCTATTCTATGGTCTCTATCTGGGCAGTGTTACAATGTCTATTCTATGGTCTCTATCTGGGCAGTGTTACAATGTCTATTCTATTGTCTCTATCTGGGCAGTGTTACAATGTCTATTCTATTGTCTCTATCTGGGCAGTGTTACAATGTCTATTATATTGTCTCTATCTGGGCAGTGTTACAATGTCTATTCTATTGTCTCTATCTGGGCAGTGTTACAATGTCTATTCTATTGTCTCTATCTGGGCAGTGTTACAATGTCTATTCTATTGTCTCTATCTGGGCAGTGTTACAATGTCTATTCTATTGTCTCTATCTGGGCAGTGTTACAATGTCTATTCTATTGTCTCTATCTGGGCAGTGTTACAATGTCTATTCTATTGTCTCTATCTGGGCAGTGTTACAACGTCTATTCTATTGTCTCTATCTGGGCAGTGTTACAACGTCTATTCTATTGTCTCTATCTGGGCAGTGTTACAACGTCTATTCTATTGTCTCTATCTGGGCAGTGTTACAATGTCTATTCTATTGTCTCTATCTGGGCAGTGTTACAACGTCTATTCTATGGTCTCTATCTGGGCAGTGTTACAATGTCTATTCTATTGTCTCTATCTGGGCAGTGTTACAATGTCTATTCTATTGTCTCTATCTGGGCAGTGTTACAACGTCTATTCTATGGTCTCTATCTGGGCAGTGTTACAATGTCTATTCTATTGTCTCTATCTGGGCAGTGTTACAATGTCTATTCTATTGTCTCTATCTGGGCAGTGTTACAATGTCTATTCTATTGTCTCTACCTGGGCAGTGTTACAATGTCTATTCTATTGTCTCTAGTCCAGCACATGAGATTTGAAAAGAAACAAGGAATATTAAGTCAAGGTGCATAGATAAAGTAGACAGAGAAAGCTCTTATGCCTAAATGCCTGCATTTATATAGCACCTTTATCGAAAGCGCTGTACAATTAATTATTCTCATCCACCCATTCACACACCAACGGCGATTGGCTGCCGTGCAAGGTACCAACCAGCTCATCAGGAGCAACTAGGCTTCGACGTCATGCTCAAGGACACCCGACTAATCTGCGGGAAGCAAACTGTTCAATTACTTTCGGTCTATGAAAAAGTGATGCAATTCCTACACGGATCATAATATGGTTGATAATATGAAGAGAGCACATTATCAACCCTTCCACAGACCGAGGCCTGCCA
Organism: Conger conger; assembly: GCF_963514075.1. Lineage (NCBI taxonomy): Eukaryota > Metazoa > Chordata > Actinopteri > Anguilliformes > Congridae > Conger > Conger conger. The sequence continues at coordinate 106,418 of NW_026890368.1, forward strand.
GCACAAACAATCACCACAAATATACTGACCCCCTTTCTGCTACAATATAGAGAAATATAAGAGCAGTCCATGACTGCGCGTCCTCACCCGTGTAAAACAGGAACTGGATAAAGTACTTCTGGTTCAGCTCCCCCACACAGTTATTTATCCTACAAAAGAGTGCAAAAATCATACACATCAGCACACACAGACACTCATGTATATACACGCATACATACAGACAAGCATATATATACACACACACATATATACAGACACACAGACAAGCATATATACACAGACACACAGACAAGCATACACAGACAAGCATATATACACAGACACACAGACAAGCATATATACACAAACACACAGACAAGCATATATACACAAACATGCATATATACACAGAAAAGCATATATTCACAGACACGCATACATACAGACGCGCATACAGTGGCTACAGAAAGTATTCAGACCTTCACTTTGTGCTGTACATTTTATTTCAAATGGATGAAACAGTTTTTTTTTTGGGGGGGGGGGTTCTCCAGAAAACACTCAATAACCCATAATGACAAAGTGAAACATTTTTAAACATGTTTGCAAATGTAATAAAAATCTAGCGGAATACAAGTATTCAGACCCTTAATTCAGTACTTTGTAGAAGCTTCTTTGGCAGCAGTTACATCTTTCTTGGGTAAGTCTCTACATGCTTTGCACACCTGGGGCCTCATTTATAAACGTTGGGTAGGCACAAAAGAATGCGTACGCCACTTTCTAAGCAAACTTTGGCATTTATAAAAAACGAACTTGACCGGAAAATGTGCGGTCCTCCACGGAAACTCTGACCCATGCGTACGCACATTAACTGTAGAAATGAGAAACTGTGCCTTTAATGCTCGTGACGTAAGACCAGGAAAACGGGAAGTGAAACAGGATGTAAAAAGGTATAAAGATTTGCCGGGAGTTGTGGCTGGGTATGGCTGCTGTAAGGATGTGCTTCGTCCCTGTTATACTTATTAAAGTGTTGTGTTGTTGAATCTCGCTATACGGGTTCTCTCCCTTCCTAAGTGCAACACAACATTTGGCGACGAGAGAAGTCGAAAATGATACACAACAGATACCACTGTGTAAAATAAATCGAAATTGATTGTTGTTGATTGTACTCTTAAAGGGTTCTGATTTTCTGCATGTTTACACTAGGACTCGGAACTATACTGTCCTCTCAGGTCCCCTTTGCACTTGTTCTTGTGTTTAATTTGCACTTTGTTGTACGTCGCTCTGGATAAGAGCGTCTGCTAAATGCCATGCAATGTAATGTAATGTAATGAAATATTACCTCTCACGTATCATATACGAAGAGTTAATTTGCAAAAATGGATAAAAGCCTCTCACAACGAATAAACAAACAGCTGTTTGATTGATGCTCCCTGGAGTGCCCAAAAAATATGATTTAGGATGATAAATATAAACGGAGATGTTGTAAAATAATCCCTAAAATATGTACACGAATTGTTAAACAATACTTCATGTTATTAAATGTATTCTCATAAATAATATGGTGAACAGTCGGACAAATTGCGCTGCACTGATGCCGTTTACAATGCGTCAGTCGGCAGATACGAGAAAAGTTTCATATATTGTTATCATATTCATATATTATGTTTTTTTTCCAATGGTGCTAGACAAATAACGTGTATTATTATTATTATCATCGTCATCATCACATTCGTTGTGCAGAACTGTTCGTCATTTACAATCAATCAGGGTCATTTCCCACACCTGTAGCTTTTCAGAGGCAATCAAATGGCTGAAATCCCTTTTCTTGGCCTTCTTTTCAGCGTTTGCCATTGTCGTCTTCGTGAAATGCATATTCATTAGGGGTGTTTCACGGCCTATTTATAGGCAACTGTGGGCGGGACATGAAGCTGGCAAAGTTGCGCCACATTTAGAGTTGATTGTGATTTATAAAGGAAAACTGGCGTGGGACGTGCTTATGCACTGTTTTATAAATCAGAATATTTTTTTGCGTACGCACGTCCTAGGTTTCATGCTTATGCAACCTTTTGACGTGAATCCTAAGCACAGTTTTATAAATGGGGCCCCTGGATTTGGGCAGTTTACCCCATTCTTCCTGGCAGATCCTCTCAAGCTCCGTCAGATTGGATGGGAAGTGTCTGAACTGCCATCTTCAGGTCTCTCCACAGTTGTTCTATGGGGTTTAACTCTGGGCTTTGGCTGGGCCACTCAAGAACAGTCAGAGACTTGTCCTGAAGCCACTCCAGCGTTGTCTTGGCTGTATGCTTCAGGTCATTGTTGTGCTGAAAGGTGAACCGTCGCCCCAGTCTGAGGTTGCGAGAAGGTTTTCTTCAAGGGCCTCTCTGCATTCGGCTGCATTCATCCTTCCCTCTGCCCGGTCTCCCTGTCCCTAGCACTAAGAAGCACCCCCATAGCATGATGCTGCCACCACCATGCTTCACCGTAGGGATGGTATTAGCCAGGTGATAAGCAATGCCTGCTGTGTGCCAGACATAGAGTGTCTTCCGTTCAGCCCTAACCATAACCCCACTCTACCGTTCAGCCCTAACCATAACCCCACTCTACTGTTCAGCCCTAACCCCACTCTACCGTTCAGCCCTAACCCCACTCTACCGTTCAGCCCTAACCATAACCCCACTCTACCGTTCAGCCCTAACCCCACTCTACCGTTCAGCCCTAACCCTAACCCCACTCTACCGTTCAGCCCTAACCCTAACCCCACTCTACCGTTCAGCCCTAACCCCACTCTACCGTTCAGCCCTAACCCCACTCTACCGTTCAGCCCTAACCCCACTCTACCGTTCAGCCCTAACCCCACTCTACCGTTCAGCCCTAACCCTAACCCCACTCTACCGTTCAGCCCTAACCCCACTCTACCGTTCAGCCCTAACCCCACTCTACTGTTCAGCCCTAACCCCACTCTACCGTTCAGCCCTAACCCCACTCTACCGTTCAGCCCTAACCCCACTCTACCGTTCAGCCCTAACCCCACTCTACCGTTCAGCCCTAACCCCACTCTACTGTTCAGCCCTAACCCCACTCTACCGTTCAGCCCTAACCCCACTCTACCGTTCAGCCCTAACCCCACTCTACTGTTCAGCCCTAACCCCACTCTACCATTCAGCCCTAACCCCCCTCTACCGTTCAGCCCTAACCCTAACCCCACTCTACCCTTCAGCCCTAACCCCACTCTACCGTTCAGCCCTAACCCTAACCCCACTCTACCGTTCAGCCCTAACCCCACTCTACCGTTCAGCCCTAACCCCACTCTACCGTTCAGCCCTAACCCTACTCTACCGTTCAGCCCTAACCATAACCCCACTCTACCGTTCAGCCCTAACCCCACTCTACTGTTCAGCCCTAACCCCACTCTACCGTTCAGCCCTAACCCCCCTCTACCGTTCAGCCCTAACCCCACTCTACTGTTCAGCCCTAACCCCACTCTACCGTTCAGCCCTAACCCCACTCTACCGTTCAGCCCTAACCCCACTCTACCGTTCAGCCCTAACCCTACTCTACCGTTCAGCCCTAACCCCACTCTACCGTTCAGCCCTAACCCCACTCTACCGTTCAGCCCTAACCCCACTCTACCGTTCAGCCCTAACCCCACTCTACCGTTCAGCCCTAACCCCACTCTACCGTTCAGCCCTAACCCCACTCTACCGTTCAGCCCTAACCCCACTCTACCGTTCAGCCCTAACCCCACTCTACCGTTCAGCCCTAACCCTAACCCCACTCTACCGTTCAGCCCTAACCCCACTCTACCGTTCAGCCCTAACCCCACTCTACCGTTCAGCCCTAACCCCACTCTACCGTTCAGCCCTAACCCCCCTCTACTGTTCAGCCCTAACCCCACTCTACCGTTCAGCCCTAACCCTAACCCCACTCTACCGTTCAGCCATAACCCCACTCTACCGTTCAGCCCTAACCCTACTCTACCGTTCAGCCCTAACCCCACTCTACCGTTCAGCCCTAACCCCACTCTACCGTTCAGCCCTAACCCCACTCTACCGTTCAGCCCTAACCCTACTCTACCGTTCAGCCCTAACCCCTCTACCGTTCAGCCCTAACCCCACTCTACCGTTCAGCCCTAACCCCACTCTACCGTTCAGCCCTAACCCCACTCTACCGTTCAGCCCTAACCCCACTCTACCGTTCAGCCCTAACCCCACTCTACCGTTCAGCCCTAACCCCACTCTACCGTTCAGCCCTAACCCTACTCTACCGTTCAGCCCTAACCCCACTCTACCGTTCAGCCCTAACCCCACTCAACCGTTCAGCCCTAACCCTAACCCCACTCTACTGTTCAGCCCTAACCCCACTCTACCGTTCAGCCCTAACCCTAACCCCACTCTACCGTTCAGCCCTAACCCCACTCTACCGTTCAGCCCTAACCCCACTCTACCGTTCAGCCCTAACCCCACTCTACTGTTCAGCCCTAACCCCACTCTACCGTTCAGCCCTAACCCCTCTACCGTTCAGCCCTAACCCCACTCTACCGTTCAGCCCTAACCCCACTCTACCGTTCAGCCCTAACCCCACTCTACCGTTCAGCCCTAACCCCACTCTACCGTTCAGCCCTAACCCTAACCCCACTCTACCGTTCAGCCCTAACCCTACTCTACCGTTCAGCCCTAACCCTAACCCCACTCTACCGTTCAGCCCTAACCCCACTCTACCGTTCAGCCCTAACCCTACTCTACCGTTCAGCCCTAACCCCTCTACCGTTCAGCCCTAACCCCACTCTACCGTTCAGCCCTAACCCCACTCTACCGTTCAGCCCTAACCCCACTCTACCGTTCAGCCCTAACCCCACTCTACCGTTCAGCCCTAACCCCACTCTACCGTTCAGCCCTAACCCCACTCTACCGTTCAGCCCTAACCCCACTCTACCGTTCAGCCCTAACCCCACTCTACCGTTCAGCCCTAACCCCACTCTACCGTTCAGCCCTAACCCCACTCTACCCTTCAGCCCTAACCCCACTCTACCGTTCAGCCCTAACCCCACTCTACCGTTCAGCCCTAACCCCACTCTACCGTTCAGCCCTAACCCTAACCCCACTCTACCGTTCAGCCCTAACCCTACTCTACCGTTCAGCCCTAACCCCACTCTACTGTTCAGCCCTAACCCTAACCCCACTCTACCGTTCAGCCCTAACCCCACTCTACTGTTCAGCCCTAACCCCACTCTACCGTTCAGCCCTAACCCCACTCTACCGTTCAGCCCTAACCCTAACCCCACTCTACCGTTCAGCCCTAACCCCACTCTACCGTTCAGCCCTAACCCCACTCTACCGTTCAGCCCTAACCCCACTCTACCGTTCAGCCCTAACCCCACTCTACCGTTCAGCCCTAACCCCACTCTACCGTTCAGCCCTAACCCCCCTCTACCGTTCAGCCCTAACCCCACTCTACCCTTCAGCCCTAACCCCACTCTACCGTTCAGCCCTAACCCCACTCTACTGTTCAGCCCTAACCCCACTCTACTGTTCAGCCCTAACCCCACTCTACCGTTCAGCCCTAACCCCACTCTACCGTTCAGCCCTAACCCTAACCCCACTCTACCGTTCAGCCCTAACCCCACTCTACCGTTCAGCCCTAACCCCACTCTACCGTTCAGCCCTAACCCCACTCTACCGTTCAGCCCTAACCCCACTCTACCGTTCAGCCCTAACCCTAACCCCACTCTACCATTCAGCCCTAACCCTACTCTACCGTTCAGCCCTAACCCCTCTACCGTTCAGCCCTAACCCCACTCTACCGTTCAGCCCTAACCCCACTCTACCGTTCAGCCCTAACCCCACTCTACCGTTCAGCCCTAACCCCACTCTACCCTTCAGCCCTAACCCCACTCTACCGTTCAGCCCTAACCCTACTCTACCGTTCAGCCCTAACCCCTCTACCGTTCAGCCCTAACCCCTCTACCGTTCAGCCCTAACCCCACTCTACCGTTCAGCCCTAACCCCGCTCTACTGTATAGGCCTGACAGGAGCTCCTGGGAGCACTCAAAGCTTTAGAGTTCCTTCTACCTCATGGCTTAGTTTATGTCCTGACAAGCAGTGTGAAGACACAGGTGTGTCCCTTTCTAAACTATGCCCAATTAATTACATTTGCCACAGGTGGACTCTAATCAAGTTCTAAACACATCAAGGATAATTAAAGCAAACAGGATGCACCTGACCACAATTTGGAGTGCTACAGCAAAGGGTCTGAATACTTATGTAAATTAGCTTTCCCGGGTTTTTTTCTCATTCTTTTTCAATAAATATGTGCATACATTTCTAAAAACATGTTTTCACTTTACAGGTTATTGGGTGTAGATTGAAAAGTGGCTAAAATAGGTGTGAGTGGGGCAGTATGTAGGGTGCGAGTGGGGCAGTATGTAGGGTGCGAGTGGGGCAGTACGTAGGGTGCGAGTGGGGCAGTACGTAGGGTGCGAGTGGGGCAGTACGTAGGGTGCGAGTGGGGCAGTACGTAGGGTGCGAGTGGGGCAGTACGTAGGGTGCGAGTGGGGCAGTACATAGGGTGCGAGTGGGGCAGTACATAGGGTGCGAGTGGGGCAGTACATAAGGTGCGAGTGGGGCAGTACGTAGGGTGCGAGTGGGGCAGTACGTAGGGTGCGAGTGGGGCAGTACGTAGGGTGCGAGTGGGGCAGTACGTAGGGTGCGAGTGGGGCAGTACGTAGGGTGCGAGTGGGGCAGTACGTAGGGTGCGAGTGGGGCAGTACATAGGGTGCGAGTGGGGCAGTACATAGGGTGTGAGTGGGGCAGTACGTAGGGTGCGAGTGGGGCAGTACATAGGGTGCGAGTGGGGCAGTACGTAGGGTGTGAGTGGGGCAGTACGTAGGGTGCGAGTGGGGCAGTACATAAGGTGGGAGTGGGGCAGTATGTAGGGTGCGAGTGGGGCTAGGGTGAAACTGACCAGGGGCAGTGGTGGTCCATGCGTCGGATGCATCGCTGGCAGACCCTGCAGTGATGAGCACGGGGGGGGCGATACGTCTCACATCGACTGCACACGGTCCAGCCCTCACAGCCCTGGGAGGGAACAACCGCTCAAACTCCCACAATGCACATAAATGAACTACAACTCCCAAAATGCACATAAATGAACTACAACTACCATAATGGACTAAATTAAATATGTACTTGGTACTCAGAGAGAGCTTGAGTGTGTGTATGTGTGGTACTCAAGAGTAGGTTCCTTACCCGTTCATTTTTGCGAGAGGACTGAGAGCGAAGGTCAGAAAAGTCGATGGCCGTGTCTGGGAGGGGCACCATACCTGCCAAAGCAACCGTTACACAGTATGGGAGGGGCACCATACCTGCCAAAGCAACCGTTACACAGTATGGGAGGGGCACCATACCTGCCAAAGCAACCGTTACACAGTATGGGAGGGGCACCATACCTGCCAAAGCAACCGTTACACAGTATGGGAGGGGCACCATACCTGCCAAAGCAACCGTTACACAGTATGGGAGGGGCACCATACCTGCCAAAGCAACCGTTACACAGTATGGGAGGGGCACCATACCTGCCAAAGCAACCGTTACACAGTATGGGAGGGGCACCATACCTGCCAAAGCAACCGTTACACAGTATGGGAGGGGCACCATAACTGCCAAAGCAACCGTTACACAGTATGGGAGGGGCACCATACCTGCCAAAGCAACCGTTACACAAGTATACACAGTCTCACACAGCCCCGCCGAACAACCCTGTTACACAACTATACACAGCCAAACAACCCTGTTACACAACTATACACAGCCAAACAACCCTGTTACACAACTACACCCAACACAGTCAGAATCACACACTGTTGCATAACAATTCACAACAACGGTCACAACCACACAAAGCTACACAACCATTACACAACAGTGACACATCTACACAGCCCTGATATTTCTAATAAGACTTTTTCCCTGTATGAAACATGCTCAATAGCATCAGATTTCTCAGTTACACAGCCACACACACAACAGTTGCATATACCCAAATTACACACAGCTAAAACCACATTACACAAGTGTGTGTCAATGGGTATAGAATAAATACATAGTGTCAGAGTAAATGTGTCTAAGTACATGGAGTAAGAGTGTGTGTGTGTGAGACACTCACCTGGGTCTGAGAAAACTGCCTTTGAGTGACAGGCCAGGAGCAGGACTAGAAGGACGTTGAAAACGGCACCGTGCAGTGAGCACCAGGCACTGAGGGCAGACACTCGTTACTCTTTATGACCTCCGTTTGAATACTGAATTAGAGATGGCTTCTTTTAACTTTTAAATTGAATCAGCCAACTTGCGGGGTACCCTCAAATTGGACAGATTAGCATAAGGGGTCTCAGGTTTCTTTTAAATTACGTTGTTCCAGAAACTTGTACCTGCTTTCATAATGCCGTTTACATTTGTACATTTCAACTTGTTTGACCGATTTCTTGGATATATATCTTAATGTGTGTTACATCGCTAGTCCGTATTCTCGGGACGCCATTGTAGAGCTTTCCTCTTGACTAGCTTCTCCCTAGTTAAATAAACCTCTCTAGCATTTCTGCACTGAAATGTATTACACACAATATGCCAAGCAGGTTGGTTAATGTGTTTAATAAATAATATATGAAATTCGTCGCAATCCTGGGATGAATCGTTCATGGTTATTCGAAGCCTAAGTTAGCTCACGTTAGCTAGCAAGCATACACCGCTACGCTGCACATCATCACATGTACTGAAACCTTTTTAACGATACTCACCTCCCGGAATATGCGGGTATTAGGACATATTGGATTACCACGTAGTCGGCATAGAAAACGCTGAAATATGTTAAAATCAGACATATAAACCCACACGGGTCTCTCCGACAGCGAAGAGCTATCATCTTTGAAACCCGACGGGTCTCTTCTGGATGACGTCATCAGTATGTTGCTGACCATAGACCTCCCGACTGAAATAAGTGTAGCATCGAGATATATCTAACTGGAGACAGTCTCCCCTTTCCGGTCCCATTGATTCCTATGAGAGCCGTTTAATGGCGAAAGAAGCCGATTCACGGAGCCGGCCATGTTGGACTATGAGGTTTTGGCACCAGGGTATGCGCACTGGGTAATATACCATACCAGTAACCGCAGAGTGTGTGTGTATATATATATATATAAACGGTTCACATTTCAGTGGGGTTGTCCTAATCTAGACTTGACTGCAAGAGCCCAAACATCATTTCATCCTTTTTATTTTAATATCTGATGTTAGTTCATCATCCCTCTGTGCAGCTAAAAGCCTCAATAATTTACATAATTATTCATATCAACAATAAAACAAAATGAGGAAAAATTAAAGTTACATAAATTTCAGAGACCATAAAACAAAGGATTGCATTATATTATAAAACTCTGAGAGACAAAGAGAGGAGTCCTCCCAGTCTGCAGACAGAAAGAGAGCGGGGGATGAAGGAAGAGAGCAGGGGATAGAGAGACGGAGAGAGGAGTGGATAGAGAGGAAAGAGGGGGATAGAGAGGAGAGAGAGGGGGGATAGAGAGGAGCGAGGGGTGGGTTAGGGTTATTTTTGTACATTCACTGGCTCAATTTCCATGTTAGCATAATGTCTTAGCTTAGCATAAAGACTTGAAGCCTATAGGAGTCAGTGGTCTACCTCATTCGAAGTGAAAAAATACACCTTACAGCAACTCCAAAGCTGTCTTATTACATGAGGTATCATGCGTATTTGAAATACACGTGCGGGAAAATTGTAAAAACGAGAGAGAAGTTAGGCAGTTGGAACTATAACCGCTGAACACACCTGTATCCTCTTTTGTCTTCTGCTGGTTGAGTGCAGTGATCCGCGCACCTTCTGAAGGTAGAGCTGGATCCAGTGCGCTCATTCACTTGGTGAATTTCAAAAAAGTATTTAGCACATTTACAGATTTCTACAGGAACAGACCAACTGCACGTATAGCAATACTCAACACTATATAAATAAATTATTATTGTTGTCGTTTGCTCATGCATGACCATGATAATACAGTACATTTCAGAGCAGCTCCATAAGGGTCACTCCCACAGGCCTATCAGCTCCTCTTTCCCCCTCTCCTTCAGTGTGCATCCTGTCCTCCATCCTGTCCTCCATCCATCCCTTCTGCTCCAGTGTCCAGAGCACAGCTCAGGAGTCCAGGCCAGAGGCATTGTGGGTATCAGACACATCCCTTACAGCCAGCCTACTGTGGCCCTTTCTCACCGCATCATGTGTGTGTGTGAGTGTGTGTGTGTATGTGTGTGTGAGTGTGTGTGTGTGTGTGTGTGTGTGTGTGTGTGTGTGTGTGTGTGTGTGAGTGTGTGAGTATGTGTGCGTGTGCGTGTGCGTGTGCGTGTGTGTGTGTGTGTGTGTGAGTGTGTGTGAGTGCCTGCTTGTGAGTGTGTGCGTGCTTGTGAGTGAGTGTGTGTGTGTAAGTGAGTGTGCGTGTGTGCATGCATGTGTTGTGCATGTGTGTATAAGTGTATGTGTGTGTGGGTGTGTGCATGCAAGTGTGTATGTGATTGTCTGCGTGTATGTGCGTGGGTGTGTGTGTGTGTTTGTGTGTGAAGTGTCTTGGCAAGTCACTCAAAATCCAGTGGATTGGATCTCTTGCAGAGTTGGGCTGGCATCATTTCCTGAAGAGAACACACACATATACACACGCACACACACAAACATACACATACACACACAAATGCACACACACACACACACACACACACACACACACACACACACACACACACACACACACACAAAGGGAGTGAGCAAGAAACAGGGATACAATTATGACTGAAAATATTTTCATTATGCCTTTTTATCAGTTAAAGGAAAATATAGGCATCTTGCTCTCAAAAGCCATTTTAAAAATGAGGAGAGATTGAGAGAGACAGAGAGAAAGGGAGAGAGAGACGGACTCACCACAATGCTCAATTGCTCTCGCATCAGTAGGCGTGGTCTGGAAACTGTCACCTGACATTTGATTGACAGGTTGATCTGTCAGTGTTAGTAGAAGCTGATAATGGGCAACTTCTATGTCCTGAGAGAGGCAGAGAGGGAGAGAGGGAGAGGGAGAGGAAGAGAATGATGTGTGATGTGACAACAGGCTTTTTAAAAATATACTCATATGTTACGAGCCAAATCAAGATCTTCCATGAAAATTTGGTATTTATTTTTGCCACACTGTTAAAAGTAGTGTTTTTACACCTTTTGATGAAAAGAAGTCCAAGGTGCGTCCAGGTTTTGCATCCTGCCTGGACATACCTCAGTTTTTCCCAAATAGCAAAATGAAAAAAGATACTCTCAGTTTGAAATATCTAGAAAACGTACACTATTGTCATTAACAACAGATTACGTTTTCAATGCAGCTGTGATGAAATTGAAGGGGTAGGGTGTGAGAGAGAGAGAGAGAGAGAGAGAGAGAGAGAGAGAGAGGTATGTGTGTGTCAGTGTGGCTGTGTATGAGTGCGTGTGTGTGTGTGTGTATGAGAGTGTGTGTATGTGTATGTGTATGTGTATGAGAGTGTGTGTGTGTGTGTGTGTTAGTGGTAATTAATAATATCACAGGGTGCTGTGATGCGTCTAGTGCAGCATGCTAGTGAGCCGTTGCATGTAGGGATGCATGTGACCCCCCCTCCCTTAGCCCCTGCCGCTGGCCAACCCAGCCTTGGGTAAAGGAAGCAGAGTGCGTAAGTCTTCCGAGGCCAGTACATAGCCTCTCCTGCACCAAGACTCCTACCATGCCTCCTCGTGGCAGCACACGGTAACTGGCAGTCTCGTGACTCCAGGCTAAATTGGTAGGGGATCTCGGAGCAGCCAGAGGTGAGGTGTACAGGCCCACAGCCATGTGGACACGCCCTGGCACCCACCAGCCAATGCCCCACTGCCATGTGGGTTAACCCGGGAGGGTGTATGGCTATGGGAGTTAACCCCAAAAGAAAAAATCTGTGTCCGGGAGCACACGAGAGGCAGGATTGACAAACTGAGACCTGGCAGCCCCCTGCAACTTCACCCTCCAGAAGGTCGTCTCGAGTCTCCTCATGCCACCGGAATATTGGAAATGTGGAGCCAAGCTGTGGAGACAGGGACTGCGCACCCCTCCTTCACGTTAAATCCATTCTTTTGCGCAAGCTATCACTTCCACTGTAAAGTCCTCTGGCGACTAGGCAGAGCGGTAGGGGCAGGTCGTGGATGAAGACTGGTAGCCTCTAGCTCGAGCCTTGCACAGAGGCGGCACAGGCAAGATGGTAGCTGTATGGATGGGATTTGGGAACAGCATCCTACTTCGGCAGCTACCTGTGCGACTGAGCAGCCCTTTTCAGGGTCCACACTGCTCACCCCTTGACAGGGGACGGGTCCAGAAAAGGCGACCTAAACATTGTCTGTTCCCCCCTGACCTGGACGGCAAACCGCAGTCGTCAAGGCATCCCTTACCGCGGTCGCAAAACCAAAAATATAATGAATCTCAACTTAGCAACCTGGAACGTACAAACTCTCTTGGATATGTTGGATGACGCTTCAAGACCCCACAGGCGCACCGCACTTGTTGCCCACGAGCTTGGCAAATACAACATCGACATTGCTGCCCTGAGCGAGACCCGTTTCTCAGGAGAGGACTTGCTCACAGAAGTTGGGAAAGGATACACCTTCTTCTGGAAGGGCCTTCCAGAAGACACCCGACGACTACACGGAGTTGGCTTTGCCGTAAGAACCAAACTCCTTCGTAACATCCCAGAATCACCCCAGGGAATCAGCGAAAGACTAATGACCTGGCGCATTCCACTCGCCAAGGGCCGCTTTGCTACCCTCATTAGTGCATACGCACCAACCCTGTTTGCAGACGATGGTTTAAAGGATGCATTTTATGAGGTCCTAGACAGTATACTGTCAAAAACACCTTCCTCCAACAAAATCATCCTTATAGGAGACTTCAATGCCAGAGTGGGCACCGACAATCTACTCTGACAAGGAATTATTGGAAAACATGGCATAGGCAACTCAAACAGCAATGGCCTAAGGCTTCTCTCACTCTGTGCTGAACATCAATTGATCATCACCAATACCATATTCCAGCTGAAAAACAAGCATAAAACATCATGGATGCACCCACGATCTAAACACTGGCATCTACTCGACTACATAATCACTCGTCAACAGGACCAGCATGACGTGTCCAAAACTCAGGCCATGCGTGGACAGACCATCGTCTAATCCGCTCAAAATTCCAGTTAAAGATCCGTCCTCACCGCACAAAACAACCCTCCCGCCGAAAAATAGACATCAGTGGACTCCAGTCCCCTGATGCCCTGGCGAGTTACAGCTGGAAACTCTACGAAGGTCTCTCCACCCCCTCAGCTAGCAACCCCTGCAGCAACACCCTCAACATTGAGCGTGCCTGGGCTAACCTCAGCTCAGCCATACACACAGCTGCATCTGAATCACTAGGCCTCACCAAAAAACACCATCAGGACTGGTTTGACAGCAATTCTGCTGAAATTCAACATCTCTTGGAAGCAAAACGTAAGGCTTATACTTCCCATATCTCAAACCACAGTCCTCCT
>NW_026890368.1:125000-135000 GCF_963514075.1 Conger conger
CCCACCTGCCCCAGGTCGACCAGTTCATCCTGCCAGCTGTGTGAATGGGTCTAGCTTGTCCTGACTGCAGAGCTTCTCCACCCTAGCTCTCCAGTGGTGGAACGACCTCCCCATGCCCATGAGAACTGCTCACTCACTGCCCGTTTTCTGCTGCGGTCTGAAGACTCATCTCTTCACGCAGTACCTTAACCCTAACCCTAACCTAACCCTAACCCCCCCTAACCTAACCTAATCCTAACCCTAACCCCCCCCTAACCTAACCCTAACCTAACCTTAACTCCTCTAATCTATTTGTTACTTGTTTTTCACCTGTAGCATTAGCTCCTTGTATTTCATACCTTAATCTAGGATTTTTCAATTTGTATATTGTTGTTCCTGAAGTTGAAGTTGTAGATGGTTCGGTATGATAGTTATGGACTTGGCCCATATACCTTATGTTGATGACCTTACAACCAATCATATAGGACTTGTCCCTTATCTGACGTGTTCGGTTGTTTATTGTATGACCGTGATATGCACGGTTTTGCACGTTGATTTGGCTAAAAGCGTCTCCTAAATGAAATGTTATGTAATTGATATGATTTTTCTTCTTTGTCCATGCATACAACAGAATAAATCATTTCAGCACACCTGTACAGAATCACAGTCCTCACCTTCCCTCACCAGAGCCCCGGACTCCGGCTCATCAGGGCCGTGCGTAAACAGACTCCTCTCATTGGTCGCACCGTTACAATCATGGGTCCACCCATCATCCTCCAGGTCTCTGACATCATCCTCCAGGTCTCTGACGATGAGCTGCCGAAGAGTTTCCACTGACACAACACAGAATAACACTGAAACTACAGACCCACTGTTACAATGCAACACTGACATTACAGACCCACTGTTACACAGCAACACTGACACTACAGACCCACTGTTACAATGCAACACTGACAATACAGACCCACTGTTACAATGCAACACTGACATTACAGACCCACTGTTACAATGCAACACTGACACTACAGACCCACTGTTACAATGCAGCACTGACACTACAGACCCACTGTTACAATGCAACACTGACACTACAGACCCACTGTTACATTGCAACACTGACATTACAGACCCACTGTTACACAGCAACACTGACACTACAGACCCACTGTTAAAATGCAACACTGACACTACAGACCCACTGTTACAATGCAACACTGACACTACAGACCCACTGTTACAATGCAACACTGACATTACAGACCCACTGTTACAATGCAGCACTGACACTACAGACCCACTGTTACAATGCAACACTGACACTACAGACCCACTGTTACAATGCAACACTGACATTACAGACCCACTGTTAAACAGCAACACTGACACTACAGACCCACTGTTAAAATGCAACACTGACACTACAGACCCACTGTTACAATGCAACACTGACACTACAGACCCACTGTTACAATGCAACACTGACACTACAGACCCACTGTTACAATGCAACACTGACATTACAGACCCACTGTTACACAGCAACACTGACACTACAGACCCACTGTTACAATGCAACACTGACACTACAGACCCACTGTTACACAGCAACACTGACACTACAGACCCTGTTACACAGCAACACTGACACTACAGACCCACTGTTACAATACAACACTGACACTACAGACCCACTGTTACAGTGCAACACTGACACTACAGACCCACTGTTACAATGCAACACTGACACTACAGACCCACTGTTACACAGCAACACTGACACTACAGACCCACTGTTACAATGCAACACTGACATTACAGACCCAGTGGTGTGTGAAAAAGTGTTTGCCTCCCTTCCTGATTTCTTTTTTTTTTTGCATGTTTGTCATGCTTAAATGTTTCAGATCATCAAACAAATTTAAATATTAGTCAAAGACAACACAAGTAAACACAAAATGCAGTTTTTAAATAAAGGTTTTTATTATTAAGGGGGAAAAAAAATCCAAACCTACATGGCCCTTAGCAGCAACAACTGCAATCAAGCGTTTGCGATAACTTGCAATGAGTCTCTTACAGCGCTGTGGAGGAATTTTGGCCCACTCACCTTTGCAGAATTGTTGTAATTCAGCCACATTGGAGGGTTTTCGAGCATGAACCGCCTTTTTAAGGTCATGCCACAGCATCTCAATAGGATTCAGGTCAGGACTTTGACTAGGCCACTCCAAAGTCTTTATTTAGTTTTTCTTCAGCCATTCAGAGGTGGACTTGCTGGTGTGTTTTGGATCATTGTCCTGCTGCAGAACCCAAGTTCGTTTCAGCTTGAGGTCACGAACAGATGGCCGGACATTCTCCTTCAGGATTTTTTGGTAGACAGCAGAATTCATGGTTCCATTTATCACAGCAAGTCTTCCAGGTCCTGAAGCAGCCCCAGACCATCACACTACCACCACCATATTTTACTGTTGGTATGATGTTCTTTTTCTGAAATGCGGTGTTACTTTTACGCCAGATTTAATGGGACACACACCTTCCAAAAAGTTCAACTTTTGTCTCGTCAGACCAGAGTATTTTCCCAAAAGTCTTGGGGAACATCAAGATGTTTTCTGGCAAAATTGAGACAAGCCTTAATGTTCTTTTTGCTCAACAGTGGTTTTCGTCTTGGAACTCTGCCATGCAGGCCATTTTTGCCCAGTCTCTTTCTTATGGTGGAGTCATGAACCCTGACTTTAACTGAGGCAAGTGAGGCCTGCAGTTCTTTGGATGTTGTTGTGGGGTCTTTTGTGACCTCTTGGATGAGTCGTTGCTGCGCTCTTGGGGTAATTAGGGGCGGCCTGTAGCGTAGTGGTTAAGGTAAATGACTGGGACGTGCAACGTCGGTGGTTCTAATCCCGGTGTAGCCACAATAAGATCCGCACAGCTGTTGGGCCCTTGAGCAAGGCCCTTAACCCTGCATTGCTCCAGGGGAGGATTGTCTCCTGCTTAGTCTAATCAATTGTACGTCGCTCTGGGTAAGAGCGTCTGCAAAATGCCAATAATGTAATGTAATGTAATTTTGGTCGGCCGGCCACTCCTGGGAAGGTTCACCACTGTTCCATGTTTTCGCCATTTGTGGATAATGGCTCTCACTGTGGTTCGCTGGAGTCCCAAAGCTTTAGAAATGGCTTTATAACTTTTTCCAGACTGATAGATCTCAATTACTTCCTTTCTCATTTGTTCCTGAATTTCTTTAGATCTCGGCATGATGTCTAGCTTTTGAGGATCACTTGGTCTACTTCACTTTGTCAGGCAGGTCCTATTTAAGTGATTTCTTGATTGAGAACAGGTGTGGCAGTAATCAGGCCTGGGTGTCGCTAGAGAAATTGAACTCAGGTTTGATAAACCACAGTTAAGTTATGTTTTAACGGGGGGGGGGCAATCACTTTTTCACACAGGGCCATGTAGGTTTGGATTTTTTTTTCTCCCTTAATAATAAAAACCTTCATTTAAAAACTGCATTTTGTGTTTACTTGTGTTGTCTTTGACTAATATTTAAATTTGTTTGATGATATAAAACATTTAAGTGTGACAAACATGCAAAAAAATAAGAAATCAGGAAGGGGGCAAACACTTTGTCACACCACTGTATATGGATATGCACAGTCAGATGTGGATATGCACAGTCAGGTGTGGATATGCACAGTCAGGTGTGGATATGCACAGTCAGGTGTGGATATGCACAGTCAGGTGTGGATATGCACAGTCAGGTGTGGATATGCACAGTCAGGTGTGGATATGCACAGTCAGATGTGGATATGCACAGTCAGGTGTGGATATGCACAGTCAGATGTGGATATGCACAGTCAGGTGTGGATATGCAGTCAGGTGTGGATATGCGCACACGACAGCCTTCTTCCTCACCATCCTGCAGGGCTGCATCTGCAACCCGGCCCACATTAAACTCCTGCCTCTTTCCCACCAGGGATGCCTGGGATTGGTCAGCTGGAGTGGTAACCATGGACACCCGATCCTTAGCTGCATCCGTCTCTATACATATAGATCCCTCAGAAAATGAATGTTCTGAGATGTGTGTGTGTATATATATATATATATATATATATATAGAGAGAGAGAGAGAGAGAGAAAGGAGAGAGAGAGAATATTTTAACATTGTTAACACTTGATGGGATCCTCTCACCCACTGAAGCAGACAGAAAGCACATATGGACATGCTGGAGGAAGCATGAGCAAAGCACAGAGAAACAAAGATGCACAGACAAGGAGTCCTGTCCTACACACAGCTCACCTGATTGGTAGATTCCAGACTTCAAAGCAGAGGCGCTGGAGGAAATTAGTAATAAAAAAGAAATAAGTTCCACAGACAGGTGTAAACTACTGAACTACACACAGACACACTAACGCACAGAAATACACACAAGTTTATGGCACTTCAGACCCAGTTTACACATGTTGTTAAACTGCAGTACAGAAATACAGGTAAATCACCCTGCAATACAGAAACACATCTCACTCACACTGCAGTATAGAAACACAGGTAACGCACTGCAGTGCAGAGACACAGGTAACACACTGCAGTACAGAAACACAGGAAACACACTGCAATACAGAAACACAGGTAACACACTACAGTACAGAAACACAGGTAACACACTGCAGTACAGAAACACAGGTAAAGCACTGCAGTACAGAAACACAGGCAACTCACACTGCAGTACAGAAACACAGGTAACATACTGCAGTACAGAAACACAGGTAAAGCACTGCAGTACAGAAACACAGGTAACATACTGCAGTACAGAAACACAGGTAACATACTGCAGTACAGAAACACAGGTAACTCACACTGCAGTACAGAAACACAGGTAAAGCACTGCAGTACAGAAACACAGGTAACATACTGCAGTACAGAAACACAGGTAAAGCACTGCAGTACAGAAACACAGGCAACTCACACTGCAGTACAGAAACACAGGTAAAGCACTGCAGTACAGAAACACAGGTAAAGCACTGCAGTACAGAAACACAGGTAACTCACACTGCAGTACAGAAACACAGGTAACTCACACTGCAGTACAGAAACACAGGTAACACACTGCAGTACAGAAACACAGGTAACACACTGCAGTACAGAAACACAGGTAATTCACACTGCAGTACAGAAACACAGGTAACACACTGCAGTACAGAAACACAGGTAACACACTGCAGTACATAAACACAGGAAATTCACACTGCAGTACAGAAACACAGGTAACTCACACTGCAGTACAGAAACACAGGTAACACACTGCAGTACAGAAACACAGGTAACGCACTGCAGTACATAAACACAGGAAATTCACACTGCAGTACAGAAACACAGGTAACTCACACTGCAGTACAGAGACACAGGTAACACACTGCAGTACAGAAACACAGGTAACACACTGCAGTACATAAACACAGGAAATTCACACTGCAGTACAGAAACACAGGTAACTTACACTGCAGTACAGAAACACATCTAACTCACCTGGCAGGCTCTAAGATGGGTGCAGATGCAGAGGCCACGGAGATGGACTTTTCCAAAAAGTCTTTCCAACTGGGAAAAAAGATCAATATAGTCATGCCACAGCATCTTCAACAGCCAATCAGGAGAGTCACACTTAACTTTGAGTCAACTTAGACAGGGCCTCACTCAGCCAATCAGGAGAGTTAGACTGAAGGCTGGAGCACTGGCTAATCACAAGTCAGAGGGAGAGGGGAGGAACGAAGAACTGACTGACGTGTTTTTTTCAGACGATGTCCTGGCCACCAGCTCGTAGATCTGTTCCTCTGAAGTGCTGATCAGGTACAGAGCCTTACTATCTGTTTGTAGAGAATGGTGTGTAAAACAAAAAACATCCAGTGAGCAGAGGTTCTGCAGGCAGAAACACCTTGTTAGAGGTCCGAGGAGAAGGGCCAGACTGGTCAAAGCTGCCTGGAAGGTGACAGTGATGCAAATAACCACACATTACAACAGTGGTGTGCAGAACAGCATCTCTGAACACGCAACATGTCAAACCTCTAAGTGGCTCACCTCAAACCAGCAGCAGAAGACTTAGTAAGTCTAAAAAATGAGTGTAATAAATACCTAAAAGTGCTCACTGAGTGTATAATTGTAAAGTACATAAATAAATAAATGATGGGTCTTTGTCCCAAACATTATAGAGGGCACTGCATAATTGTATTGGTAGTTGTGTTGGGGAAAGCACATCAGCGCCCACCTGTGGCCACAGCGCGCACCAGCAGGGACTGCAGGCGCACCAGCGGACAGCAGCTGGTCTTCAGCTCCCCGCTGGCCCCAGCCCCCAGACGAGACGGACAGCGCAGAACCAGCCGCTCCTCCGGACCCCTCTGCAACAGAACCAGCAGGTCCGACAGCAGCAGCGCCTGCACCTCTGAGAACCACAACACAGAACACCCTTAGCCCACTCTACACAGGGCTGGAACCTATAGCCCACTGGTGTGTGTAGGTGTGAAGATTTGTTCAGGTGTGTGTTGGTGTGTACAAGGGGTGTACAGGTGTGTGCTGGTGTGTGCTGGTGTGTAGTTGCACAGGTGTGTTCAGGGGGTTACCGATGACCTTCTCCTTGCTGACTCTCCATGTCAGTGGCCCTTCATGGATCATTCTCTTTGTGGTCAGGTCCAGATTCTGAGAAACAGAGAAAGCTGCATTACACACACACAGCATCAACCTGTCCGCGCATTGAGCTGCGATTGGCCCATTCCACACACTGAGCTGCGCTGTTATTAGCCAATACCTTAAACTGAGCCGCGACAGGATTGGCCTGCCTCTCCAGGGGTGTGAGGTCCAGCCGGCGCTGGTATTGGACAAGGCGCTGCTCGTGTTCCGTCTCCCTGACAACCTCGTTTACGGCTTGCAGGATTCTGCGGCAACAAGTCTGTGCCTTCTGAAGGGGAAGCAGATCTGGAGAGAGGCCTGGGGGCAAAAACAGCCACAGTGAGGCCCTGGGGCAGAAACAGCCCACAGTGAGGCCCTGGGGCAGAAACAGCCCACAGTGAGGCCCTGGGGCAAAAACAGCCACAGTGAGGCCCTGGGGCAGAAACAGCCCACAGTGAGGCCCTGGGGCAGAAACAGCCCACAGTGAGGCCCTGGGGGCAGAAACAGCCCACAGTGAGGCCCTGGGGCAGAAACAGCCCACAGTGAGGCCCTGGGGCAGAAACAGCCCACAGTGAGGCCCTGGGGCAGAAACAGCCCACAGTGAGGCCCTGGGGCAGAAACAGCCCACAGTGAGGCCCTGGGGCAGAAACAGCCCACAGTGAGGCCCTGGGGGCAGAAACAGCCCACAGTGAGGCCCTGGGGCAGAAACAGCCCACAGTGAGGCCCTGGGGCAGAAACAGCCCACAGTGAGGCCCTGGGGCAGAAACAGCCCACAGTGAGGCCCTGGGGCAGAAACAGCCCACAGTGAGGCCCTGGGGCAGAAACAGCCCACAGTGAGGCCCTGGGGCAGAAACAGCCCACAGTGAGGCCCTGGGGCAGAAACAGCCCACAGTGAGGCCCTGGGGCAGAAACAGCCCACAGTGAGGCCCTGGGGCAGAAACAGCCACAGTGAGGCCCTGGGGCAGAAACAGCCCACAGTGAGGCCCTGGGTGGTCAGTGTTCAGAGAGACTCACGGTCAGTGTGTTTCAGGATGTTGTCCAGGAGCAGGGGGTATTTAGTGAGTCTCTGCATCTCTGACACGAGCAGGTCCTTCAACTGCAGCCTGCGACAGTGCGGGCTAGCTTCACACTCCTACAGAGAGACCACACAGCTGTACTCATCACACTCCAACAGAGAGACCACACAAGTGTACTCATTACACTCCTACAGAGACCACACAGCTGTACTCATCACACTCCTACAGAGACCACACAGCCGTACTCATCACACTCCTACAGAGAGACCACACAGCCGTACTCATTACACTCCTACAGAGAGACCACACAGTAGTACTCATTGCACTCCTACAGAGATACCACAGAACTGTACACAATATACACAAATAAATAGCATGTAAATCTTAATGAGATCAGAACAAATCTTTCAAAAGATTATTTGGATTGGATAGGGTCATGAAGGTATTTGCATAAAATACAGGGATCCTGTATAATGAGCTCAGGTGTGCTGTACCTGTATAATGAGCTCAGGTGTGCTGTACCTGTATAATGAGCTCAGGTGTGCTGTACCTGTATAATGAGCTCAGGTGTGCTGTACCTGTATAATGAGCTCAGGTGTGCTGTACCTGTATAATGAGCTCAGGTGTGCTGTACCTGTATAATGAGCTCAGGTGTGCTGTACCTGTATAATGAGCTCAGGTGTGCTGTACCTGTATAATGAGCTCAGGTGTGCTGTACCTGTATAATGAGCTCAGGTGTGCTGTACCTGTATAATGAGCTCAGGTGTGCTGTACCTGTATAATGAGCTCAGGTGTGCTGTACCTGTATAATGAGCTCAGGTGTGCTGTACCTGTATAATGAGCTCAGGTGTGCTGTACCTGTATAATGAGCTCAGGTGTGCTGTACCTGTATAATGAGCTCAGGTGTGCTGTACCTGTATAATGAGCTCAGGTGTGCTGTACCTGTATAATGAGCTCAGGTGTGCTGTACCTGTATAATGAGCTCAGGTGTGCTGTACCTGTATAATGTTGGCGAATTGAGGGTCTCTGCGCTGCTTGTCCTTAATAATCTCCAGAGCCTGAGACTGCCGACTGCACAGGAGGGAAACCTGCTCCTGAAACTCTGCTCCTGACACCCCCTCAAACTGAGAGAGAGAGAGAGAGAGAGAGAGAGAGAGAGAGTGTGTGTGTGTGTGTGTGTGTGTGTGAAAGGCTGGGGAAAGAGGGAATGTAGCAGAGCTGTGTACGAACGGCAGAGGAATTAAATGACATACCCTCTCCAGCATGATGTCACCGATACCCTGAACAACAGGAGACTCCCTGAGCTTCTTCATAGAGTCACACAGACTGGCTACAACACAAAACACAACAACAGCATATTTACAACATAATTTAAACTCACACAATGGCTAAAAAACAAAACAACAACACATTTGCAACATCAGTTAAAGACACACTGGCTGGCTTCAACACAGAACAAATACACATACACACTGACCATGCAGGCTGTACACCTGGGAAAGGTTGGGGAAGATGCAGGCCAGCTGCTCTGCGCTCAGCACAGCTCTGAGGCTCTGCAGGAAGAGCTGCTCCAACAGCCTGAGCGTGCGCAGGTGAGACACCTCCGTGGTGTACAGCTCTGGGGCAGAGAAACCTCCCAGTTAACACATCACTAACCTCCCCTTTAACACATTAGCACATCACTAACCTCCCCTTTAACACATTAGCACATCACTAACCTCCCCTTTAACACATTAACACATCACTAACATCACATCAGTAACCTCCCCTTTAACACTAACATCACATCAGTAACCTCCCCTTTAACACTAACATCACTAACCTCCCATTTAACACTAACATCACTAACCTCCCATTTAACACTAACATCACTAACCTCCCCTTTAACATTAACATCACTAACCTCCCCTTTAACACATCACTGACCTCCCCTTTAACACTAACATCATTAACATCACTAACCTCCCCTTTAACACATTAACACATCACTAACCTCCCCTTTAACACATTAACACGTCACTAACCTCCCCATTGACATTAACACATCAATAACCTCCCCATTAACATGTCACTGACCTCCCCTTTAACACATTAACACGTCACTAACCTCCCCTTTAACACATTAACACATCACTAACCTCCCCATTAACACATTAACACATCACTAACCTCCCCTTAACACATTAACACATCACTAAGCTCCTCCTTTAACACATTAACACATCACTAACCTCCCCTTTAACACATTAACACATCACTAACCTCCCCTTTAACATTAACACATCACTAACCTCCCCTTTAACACATTAACACGTCACTGACCTCCCCTTTAACACATTAACACGTCACTGACCTCCCCTTTAAC
>NW_026890368.1:140000-150000 GCF_963514075.1 Conger conger
AGAAGCAAGCCAAAATGACCATGCAAAGGCATGGAAGAGAAATCCAAGGTGAATTGTGCAGGTTAGTTTATTCTTTGCCTTAGAGAGTACTTATGTGAGTGTATGGGAGTGTGTATGGTCCTGGTTTGGCCTGGCATAGCGGGAGTACCTTCTTGGCTCTGGGGAGGAAGGGGAGCCAGGGCCGGGCCTCACGCAGCCGGATCCCAGCGTGGCGCAGATACAGAACCACCGCCCACGCCAGGGCAGAGCTGGGCACCAAGGGGCAGAGCACACCTGAGCACACCTGAGCACACCTAAGCACACCTGAGCACACCGGCACACTCGCACACTCACAAGCCAGGTCAGAGCTGGGCACCATGGGCTAGAGTACATAGCTGTCTATCAATTCATCGATCCGGTGTGTTGAAGTGATTTAACGTAACGTCAGTGTACTGCCGGGCTTGGCGATAGAGCAGGTGCAGGTGTCAAACAAAGCTCACATTCTCAAAAACTACTCATCGTAAAAATGTCAACTTGGTTTGGAAATTCTGAAAATACTTTCAGCTTGTCGGACATATACCAAAATAAATATCATATTCCTGCTATGTTATACTGACCCCCGAGAAGGGGGGGTACTTCAAAGTGCCCAGAGCTGCCGGTCTGGTCTATCAATGAGAGGGTGAGTGTGTGTATGAGTGAGAGTGAGTGCGTGTATGAGTGAGAGGGTGAGTGTGTGTATGAGTGAGAGTGAGTGTGTGTATGAGTGAGAGTGAGTGCGTGTATGAGTGAGAGGGTGAGTGTGTGTATGAGTGAGAGTGAGTGTGTGTATGAGTGAGAGTGTGTGTATGAGTGAGAGTGTGTGTATGAGTGAGAGGGTGAGTGTGTGTATGAGTGAGAGTGAGTGCGTGTATGAGTGAGAGGGTGAGTGTGTATGAGTGAGAGGGTGAGTGTGTGTATGAGTGAGAGTGAGTGTGTGTATGAGAGAGAGAGTGAGTGTGTGTATGAGTGAGAGGGTGAGTGTGTGTATGAGTGAGAGTGAGTGTGTATGAGTGAGAGGGTGAGTGTGTATGAGTGAGAGGGTGAGTGTGTGTATGAGTGAGAGTGAGTGTGTGTATGAGTGAGAGAGTGAGTGTGTGTATGAGTGAGAGTGTGAGTGTGTGTATGAGTGAGAGTGAGTGAGAGTGAGTGTGTATGAGTGAGAGGGTGAGTGTGTATGAGTGAGAGGGTGAGTGAGTGTATGAGTGAGAGTGTGTGTATGAGTGAGAGGGTGAGTGTGTGTATGAGTGAGAGGGTGAGTGTGTGTATGAGTGAGAGTGAGTGTGTATGAGTGAGAGGGTGAGTGTGTATGAGTGAGAGGGTGAGTGTGTGTATGAGTGAGAGTGAGTGTGTGTATGAGTGAGAGAGTGAGTGTGTGTATGAGTGAGAGTGTGAGTGTGTGTATGAGTGAGAGTGAGTGAGAGTGAGTGTGTATGAGTGAGAGGGTGAGTGTGTATGAGTGAGAGGGTGAGTGAGTGTATGAGTGAGAGTGTGTGTATGAGTGAGAGGGTGAGTGTGTGTATGAGTGAGAGGGTGAGTGTGTGTATGAGTGAGAGTGAGTGCGTGTATGAGTGAGAGGGTGAGTGTGTGTATGAGTGAGAGTGTGTATGAGTGAGAGGGTGAGTGTGTGTATGAGTGAGAGTGTGTGTATGAGTGAGAGGGTGAGTGTGTGTATGAGTGAGAGAGTGAGTGTGTGTATGAGTGAGAGGGTGAGTGTGTGTATGAGTGAGAGTGAGTGTGTATGAGTGAGAGGGTGAGTGTGTGTATGAGTGAGAGTGAGTGTGTATGAGTGAGAGGGTGAGTGTGTGTATGAGTGAGAGTGTGTGTATGAGTGAGAGGGTGAGTGTGTGTATGAGTGAGAGTGTGTGTATGAGTGAGAGGGTGAGTGTGTGTATGAGTGAGAGGGTGAGTGTGTGTATGAGTGAGAGGGTGAGTGTGTGTATGAGTGAGAGGGTGAGTGAGTGTATGAGTGAGAGTGAGTGTGTGTATGAGTGAGAGGGTGAGTATGAGTGAGAGGGTGAGTGTATGAGTGAGAGTGTGTGTATGAGTGAGAGTGTGTGTATGAGTGAGAGAGTGTGTATGAGTGAGAGGGTGAGTGCGTGTATGAGTGAGAGTGAGTGTGTGTATGAGTGAGAGGATGAGTGTGTGTATGAGTGAGAAGGTGAGTGAGTGTATGAATGAGAGGGTGAGTGTGTGTATGAGTGAGAGTGAGTGTGTGTATGAGTGAGAGGGTGAGTGTGTGTATGAGTGAGAGGGTGAGTGTGTGTATGAGTGAGAGGGTGAGTGAGTGTATGAGTGAGAGGGTGAGTGTGTGTATGAGTAAGAGGGTGAGTGAGTGCATTTAAGTTTCTTACCTGCGCTCCTGCTCATGTTTCACCCTGCAGAGGGAAAACAATGCTGACTGCTCAGTCTCAACTTCTCACACTCACACTCACACTCACACTCACACTCACACTCACACTCACACTCACACTCACACTCACACACACACACACTCACACACACACACACACACACACACACACACACACACACACACACTCACACACACACACACACACACACACACACACACACACACAACGTAATGTACACATTGTTCAGTCATTTGGGGAGTGAGGATAGTGAATAATTCCTGGAACATATTGATTACAGATTATTTTGTATTGCCCAGTCCCCTGGCAATGGTGGAAAAGCTTCTGTGTTGGGGAGTCAGAGTCGGGGAGTCACAGGGAGCTGCAGGGACTCACAGTATCTCCCACAAGGCAGTGACCTGCTGATCCACAACCTGCCGTTCCTTCCCTGGATCTCCATCCAAATGCTGCAAATCCCCTTCGCCAAACAGAGCCCCCAAACCCAGCAACCGCTTACTCCTGTTACAGAGAGAGACCTTACAGGCACAGTACATATATATATATATACACACACACACACACACACACACACACACAGCCCAGAGCAGGCCCGTTTACACACACACACACACACACACACACACACACTCTCTCTCACACACACACACACAGCCCAGAGCAGGCCCGTTTACACACACACACACACACACACACACACACACACACACACTCTCTCACACACCCACTCTCACACACACACACACAGCCCAGAGCAGGCCCGTTTACACACACACACACACACACACACACACACACTCTCTCTCACACACACACACACACACACACACACACACACACACACACAGCCCAGAGCAGGCCCGTTTACACACACACACACACACACACACACACACACACAGCCCAGAGCAGGCCCGTTTACACACACACACACACACACACACACACTCTCTCACACACCCACTCTCACACACACACACACACACACAATACCTACACACACAGTTATGTACCTGTAGTCCTGGATCTGTTCTTGAATATCAGGAAGCACTTGCTGCTGCAGCTCTGAGAGAGGGCCCCGTATATCCTCCTGAGCCTGGAGACGGCTCTCTGACAACACCACACACACCACACACATCACACATCACACACAATACATATCACACACAATACACACCATACACAATACACACAACACACCACCACACACAATACATATCACACACAATACATATCACACACAATACACATCACACACAATACATATCACACACAAAACACATCACACACAATACATATCACACACAATACATATCACACACAATACACACCATACACAATACACACCACACACAATACATATCACACCCAATACACACCATACACCATACACACCACACAATACACACCACACCCAATACATATCACACCACACACAATACACACCACACACATCACAGAATCACACACAATCACACATGATCAACACCACACACAATACACACCACACCCAATACATATCACACACCACACACAATACACACCACACACCATCACAGAATCACACACAATCACACATGATCAACACCACACACAATACACATCACACACCACACACAATACACATCACACACCATACACAATACACACCACACACAATACACATCACACACCATACACATTATCAACACCACACACAATACACATCACACACCATCACAGAATCACACAGAATCACACATGATCAACACCACAGACAATACACATCACACACCACACACAATACACATCACACACCACACACAATACACATCACACACCATACACATTATCAACACCACACACAATACACATCACACACCATCAAGGAATCACACATAATCACCAACAATCACACATTTTCAACAACAAACACAATACACATCACACACCATCACAGAATCAGACACAATCACCAACAATCACACATTATCAACACCATACACAATATATATCACACATCATCACACAATACACATCACATACTATCATGGAATCACACACAATCACCAACAATCACACATTATCAACACCACACAAAATACATATCACACACCATCACAGAATCACACACAATCACCAACAATCACACATTATCAACACCATACACAATACACATCACACACCATCAATACCATACACAATACAAACCACACACAATACACATCACACACACCACACCACACACAATACATATCACACCACACACAATACACACCACACATCACACACCACACACAATACACATCATACACCATCACACATTATCAACACCACACACAATACACATCATACACCATCACACATTATCAACACCACACACAATACGCATTACACACCACACACAATACACACCACACACCATACACATTATCAATACCATACACAATACACACCACACACAATACACATCATACACCATCACACACTATCAACACCACACACAATACACATCATACACCATCACACATTATCAACACCACACACAATACACATCACACACCACACACAATACACACCACACACCATACACATTATCAATACCATACACAATACACACCACACACAATACACATCACACACCATCACACATTATCAACACCACACACAATACACATTACACACCACACAATACACACCACACACCATACACATGATCAACACCACAGACAATACACATCACACACCATCACAGAATCAGACACAATCACCAACAATCACACATTATCAACACCATACACAATATATGTCACACATCATCACAGAATCACACAATACACATCACATCACACACTATCATGGAATCACACACAATCACCAACAATCACACATTATCAACACCACACACAATACATATCACACACCATCACAGAATCACACACAATCACCAACAATCACACATTATCAACACCGTACACAATACATATCACACACCATCACAGAATCACACACAATCACCAACAATCACACATTATCAACATCATACACTATATATCACACACCATCATGGAATCACACAATACACATCACATCACAAACTATCACGGAATCACACACAATCACCAACAATCACACATTATTAACATCATACACAATACATATCACACAGCATCACGGAATCACACACAATCACACATTATCAACACAATTCACAATACACATCACACACCATCACGGAATCACACACAATCACACATTATCAACATTATACACAATACATATCACACACCATCAACGCACAATCACCAACAATCACACATTATCAGCACCATACACAATACATATCACACACTATAACTCTCACCATCAACACAATTACCAACAATCACACATTATCAACATCATAGGCAATCACTCACTCACTCTCACACTCAAACACACAGACAATAAATATCACACACAATCTCTGACAGAAATGTCCCACACAATCACACACACACACACAATCTCACAGACACAAATATCCCACACAATCACACACATGCACAAACACACACACTTTTATCCTTCATTGTATGGTCTTACCAATATCAGACATGTCGTCTTCTCGAATTTGAATTTTAAGAGGCTGTAAATAAATAAACATATAGTAATTTAGATGATGATACAAGAGATTAAATGCTCGCAGAAATTATTTGATAACTATAGTACTGTAGCTTTCAATTCCCTGCTGTGTTTGCATTCTTAATCCTCTGAAATGGCTGCAGGTTGCTTGCTAAACAGTGTATTGTAAAATTACGTGCAACATTTGTCCATTGATGTATAGCTTTGTTTATTTTTATGTAGATACAGCATAGTGGAAAGCTATGTTCAGTTTGCCGATAGTTTGAATTTGCGTGTCAACCAATAAACACGGATCTTCTGTGAACCTTAAGAAACTATATAAATTAGAATAAGCCATAAGTCAACCAACAGCTACAGAAATGATTTGATAACTAATACTGTAGCATTAAATTCCCTGTGGTGTTTGCATTTTAAACCCACTGAAATGCAAAAATTTCGTGCAGATTGTCGATTGCTAGTGCAGAATGTAAACCGCAGTAATACGCCCGCTGGTGAACGCACATTAATTTTAAACTGAGTTTACCATTTCAGCTTCAGAAAAATCATTTTTTGCAACCGTTTACAAATCTTTAAACATTCAACTGTTCACACACCTAGTAAGTATGTAGTGTTGTGGGTAGATGTGTGCATTAATGCATTAGTGTTCTGCAGTGGGTTGGTTGCATTTTCTCCTGGATTAGTTAAGTATTATTTGTTTGCTTGCTGTTTCTAAATTCAGTTTAGTTGTCATTATAGTGTTCTGCTGTGTATTTCTTTGTTTGTTAGCTATTACAAGTGGTGTTTATTTAGATTCAGTGAAACTGGGTTAGGTGTTTGTTTCTCTCAGGTGAGCTAGGCTATTAAGCTAGGCTATTTTTTTTACTGGCTGGCAGGCCACAGCTTTTGTTGTAGGAGGAGCCAATAGTTTGCACCCTGCTTAGGGTATAATTACTGGCACACCTGAACTCACTTCAGTGTGCATTAGTGTTCTGCAGTGGATTGGTTGCATTTTCTGTATTCAGCGTCAGTGTTATTTAAGCAGTTGTGTAGCGCAGCCTCGGCTACTTGCCTCGGTGTACGAAGTCGCAGGTGTACAAAGTCGGGGGTGTCTATCTACGGGTGTCCATCCAGGCTGTCTGAGAGCCTGATGTTTGATTTTGCTTTTGCTGCCTGCCCTCATTTCACTGTGTAGTATTCCTCTTGTCCTCCCTAGTTCCCTCCATGTGTTTCCTTCCCATCCCTGTCCTCTCTCCTCTCCCCAGGTCCCAGTCAGGTAGGAGGTTCACCTCCCGCCAACATGGGCAGAATATCTCTAACCTCATCTTCCCTCCCAGATCGGCTGCTATTGATCTCTGTGTGGCTGGTGACCTCTGGAACTGCCAGTCCGCCGTCCAGAAAGCAGACTTCATATCTGCCTATGCCTCCCACCTCAACCTTGACTTTCTTGCTTTAACTGAAACGTGGCTCTCACCAGAGAACACGGCCACCCCGGCTGCCCTTTCCTCTGCCTTCTCTTTTTCCCACACACCCAGAACCTCTGGCAGAGGAGGTGGCACAGGTCTCCTAATCTCATCCTCATGGATATCTAGTGTCTTCTCCTCATCCCTCTCCTTCTCCTCTTTTGAATTTCATGCGGTTTCTGTTACTTTGCCGTGCAAACTGTTTATTATTGTTGTTTATCGCCCCCCGGGTCCTCTGGGGAATTTCTTGGATGAGATGGACATCCTCCTTAGCTCCTCACTAGTCAATGTCACTCCCCTGATCCTCCTGGGTGGACTCACGGGGTGAGTCCACCCAGTCTACCTTTCTCTCCCTCCTTTCTTCTTTTGACCTTACCCTCACTCTTTCCCCTCCCAGCCACAAAGCAGGCAACCTTCTTGACCTCATCTTCACAAGGAGCTGCACAACAACCAACCTCTCTGTAACACCACTCCATATATCTGACCACTCCTTCATCTCTTTTTCTCTTCCACTCTCCTCTAACACCCATCCATCTCTCCCACCATCCACTGTCACCTGTCGGCGGAACCTACGCCACCTGTCCTCCTCCACCTTCTCATCTACAATCCTCTCCTCCCTACCATCCGCGGAGTCTTCCCCGGATTCCCCCCCCCCCCCAGTCCTTGGCTTTCTGATGCTCTACGAGCTGTCCGAACCAAACTGTGGGCAGCGGAGAGAAAATGGAAAAGGTCCTGTCTCCCCAGTGATATAGCTTCCTTCCATGCCCTCTTATCATCTTTCCATTCCTCTGTCTCTCTAGCTAAATCTTCCTTCTTTCTCTCGAATCCACCTCTAATCCCCGCAAACTGTTTTCAACTTTCTCCTCTCTTCTGGCCCCCCCTCCCCCCCCACCCCCCTCATCACTCACACCTGATGACTTTGTCTCCTTCTTTGAAAAGAAGGTTGATGCTATTCGCAATTCCTTCTCCCAACCCTCCCCCCCGCTGACCCTCCAACCCTCCCCAACTCCCTAACCTCCTTTTCTCCCCTCTCTGACGCCGACACATTGAAACTCCTTACATCCCACCGCCCGACCACCTGTCCTCTTGACCCCATCCCCTCTCCCTTCCTACAATCTATATCCGATGACATTCTCCCTTTTCTCTCCTCTCTAATCAACACCTCCCTCTCTTCCGGCACCATGCCCTCTTCCCTGAAGAGGGCCAGAGTCACTCCCCTCCTCAAAAAACCTACTCTTGACCCCTCTGCCCTGAATAACTACTGGCCTGTCTCTCTTCTTCCCTTTCTCGCTAAAACTCTGGAACGGGCAGTCTGCTCCCAACTGTCCACTTATCTTCTCCAGAACAATCTCCATGACCCCAACCAGTCCGGCTTCAAGAGTGGCCACTCCAATGAGACCGCCCTGCTCGCGGTCACTGAGGCACTCCACTCTGCTCCTACCTCTCTGGTCGCTCCTACCAGGTGACTTGGAGGGGCTCAGTCTCCGACCCTCACCCCCTACAAACTGGAGTCCCGCAGGGCTCAGTTCTTGGGCCTCTCTCAGTTCTTGGGCCTCGTCTCACTATACACCATGTCTCTTGGTTCTATTATCTCTTCCCATGACTTTTCTTATCATTCTTACGCTGATGACACCCAACTCTTTATTTCCTTCCCCCCCGACACACAAGTCACCTCACAGATCTCTGCCTACTTGGCTGATATCTCTGCGTGGATGACTTCCCACCACCTGAAGCTCAACCTTGCCAAAACTGAGCTTCTCTACATCCCTGCTAAGTCCTCTCCGTCAATCGACCTCTCACTGACTGTTGAGGACTTTGTAGTTTCCTCCTCCCGTACGGCAAAGAATCTTGGGGTGACTCTTGATAACTGTAGTGTTGTGGGTAGATGTGTAGTGTTGTGGGTGTAGTGTTGTGGGTAGATGTGTAGTGTTGTGGGTATATGTGTAGTGTTGTGGGTATATGTCTAGTGTTGTGGGTGTAGTGTTGTGGGTAGATGTGTAGTGTTGTGGGTAGATGTGTAGTGTTGTGGGTAGATGTGTAGTGTTGTGGGTATATGTGTAGTGTTGTGGGTGTTGTGTTGTGGGTATATGTGTAGTGTTGTGGGTCGATGTGTAGTGTTGTGGGTATATGTGTAGTGTTGTGGGTATATGTGTAGTGTTGTGGGTATATGTGTAGTGTTGTGGGTAGATGTGTAGTGTTGTGGGTGTAGTGTTGTGGGTAGATGTGTAGTGTTGTGGGTGTAGTGTTGTGGGTAGATGTGTAGTGTTGTGGGTAGATGTGTAGTGTTGTGGGTGTAGTGTTGTGGGTAGATGTGTAGTGTTGTGGGTGTAGTGTTGTGGGTAGATGTGTAGTGTTGTGGGTAGATGTGTAGTGTTGTGGGTGTAGTGTTGTGGGTAGATGTGTAGTGTTGTGGGTAGATGTGTAGCGTTGTGGGTAGATGTATAGTGTTGTGGGTATATGTGTAGTGTTGTGGGTATATGTGTAGTGTTGTGGGTATATGCGTAGTGTTGTGGGTAGATGTGTAGTGTTGTGGGTATATGTGTAGTGTTGTGGGTGTAGTGTTGTGGGTAG
>NW_026890368.1:162500-168310 GCF_963514075.1 Conger conger
TCTTAGAGGCCTGTTTCTGCACCTCAGAATCCTGAGGGAGAGGGGGGGGGGGGGGGAGTGAGAGAGAAAGATGGGAACAGCAGGATATTGGAGCTGCTGCAGATGACTGTTAAAAGCAGAAATAAGGCTGCAGCAGGATGTGTTGTGTACAGGTGATGAGTACAGGTGAGCAGCAGTGGGAGGTGATGTGTACAGGTGATGAGTACAGGTGAGCAGCATTGGGAGGTGATTAGTACAGGTGATGAGTACAGGTGAGCAGCATTGGGAGGTGATTAGTACAGGTGATGAGTACAGGTGAGCAGCAGTGGGAGGTGATTAGTATAGGTGATGAGTACAGGTGAGGAGCAGTGGGAGGTGATTAGTACAGGTGAGCAGCATTGGGAGGTGATTAGTACAGGTGATGAGTACAGGTGAGCAGCAGTGGGAGGTGATTAGTACAGGTGAGCAGCAGTGGGAGGTGATTAGTACAGGTGATGAGTACAGGTGAGCAGCAGTGGGAGGTGATTAGTACAGGTGAGCAGCATTGGGAGGTGATTAGTACAGGTGATGAGTACAGGTGAGCAGCAGTGGGAGGTGATTAGTACAGGTGAGCAGCAGTGGGAGGTGATGAGTACAGGTGATGAGTACAGGTGAGCAGCAGTGGGAGGTGATTAGTACAGGTGATTAGTACAGGTGAGCAGCAGTGGGAGGTGATTAGTACAGGTGATGAGTACAGGTGAGCAGCAGTGGGAGGTGATTAGTACGGGTGATGAGTACAGGTGAGCAGCAGTGGGAGGTGATTAGTACAGGTGATGAGTACAGGTGAGGAGCATTGGGAGGTGATTAGTACAGGTGATGAGTACAGGTGAGCAGCTTTGGGAGGTGATTAGTACAGGTGATGAGTACAGGTGAGCAGCTTTGGGAGGTGATTAGTACAGGTGAGCAGCAGTGGGAGGTGATTAGTACAGGTGATGAGTACAGGTGAGCAGCAGTGGGAGGTGATTAGTACAGGTGAGCAGCAGTGGGAGGTGATGAGTACAGGTGAGCAGCAGTGGGAGGTGATTAGTACAGGTGAGCAGCAGTGGGATGTGATGAGTACAGGTGAGCAGCATTGGGAGGTGATTAGTACAGGTGATGAGTACAGGTGAGCAGCAGTGGGAGGTGATTAGTACAGGTGAGCAGCAGTGGGAGGTGATGAGTACAGGTGAGCAGCAGTGGGAGGTGATTAGTACAGGTGATTAGTACAGGTGAGCAGCAGTGGGAGGTGATTAGTACAGGTGATGAGTACAGGTGAGGAGCATTGGGAGGTGATTAGTACAGGTGATGAGTACAGGTGAGCAGCAGTGGGAGGTGATTAGTACAGGTGATGAGTACAGGTGAGGAGCATTGGGAGGTGATTAGTACAGGTGATGAGTACAGGTGAGCAGCAGTGGGAGGTGATGAGTACAGGTGAGCAGCATTGGGAGGTGATTAGTACAGGTGATGAGTACAGGTGAGCAGCAGTGGGAGGTGATTAGTACAGGTGAGCAGCAATGGGAGGTGATGAGTACAGGTGAGCAGCAGTGGGATGTGATTAGTACCGGTGATGAGTACAGGTGAGCAGCAGTGGGAGGTGATTAGTACAGGTGATGAGTACAGGTGAGCAGCAGTGGGAGGTGATTAGTACAGGTGAGCAGCAGTGGGAGGTGATGAGTACAGGTGAGCAGCAGTGGGAGGTGATTAGTACAGGTGAGCAGCAGTGGGAGGTGATGAGTACAGGTGAGCAGCAGTGGGAGGTGATTAGTACCGGTGATGAGTACAGGTGAGCAGCATTGGGAGGTGATTAGTACAGGTGAGCAGCAGTGGGAGGTGATGAGTACAGGTGAGCAGCAGTGGGATGTGATTAGTACAGGTGAGCAGCAGTGGGAGGTGATGAGTACAGGTGAGCAGCAGTGGGAGGTGATTAGTACAGGTGAGCAGCAGTGGGAGGTGATGAGTACAGGTGAGCAGCAGTGGGAGGTGATTAGTACCGGTGATGAGTACAGGTGAGCAGCAGTGGGAGGTGATTAGTACAGGTGAGCAGCAATGGGAGGTGATGAGTACAGGTGAGCAGCAGTGGGATGTGATTAGTACCGGTGATGAGTACAGGTGAGCAGCAGTGGGAGGTGATTAGTACCGGTGATGAGTACAGGTGAGCAGCAGTGAGAGGTGATGAGTACAGGTGAGCAGCAGTGGGAGGTGATTAGTACCGGTGATGAGTACAGGTGAGCAGCAGTGGGAGGTGATGTGTACAGGTGAGCAGCAGTGGGAGGTGATGAGTACAGGTGAGCAGCAGTGGGAGGTGATGAGTACAGGTGAGCAGCAGTGGGAGGTGATTAGTACAGGTGAGCAGCAGTGGGATGTGATGTGTACAGCTGTACTCACCTGTAGGGGGCGGGGCCCGGTGATGCAGGGAGAGGAGGCATGGCCGGACTGCGGGGGCACTGGGGTGGGAGGGGGGTGTGTGCTCTGATTGGGCGATGAGTCCCGGGGGAGGGGGTTCAGAGGAGAGGGTGCCGGTCCCTGCAAGGTCAGGGCTGCATATGTCCCAGCTGTCAAAACGATCAAAACGATCAGCACAATCCCAACCGCATTTCAGCACAATCCCAACCGCGTTTCCGCACAATCCCAACCGCATTTCAGCACAATCCCAACCACATTTCATGAATCATCTTTGGCAATAATGAGGCCTAACATGTATCATGTATGTTCTACTCACACTTAATGAGCTTCACCACCTCCTGGTGTGTCATGCAGGAGACCAGCGACCCATTCACCTGGCGTACAGACAGACAGAGAGACACAATGCGTGCTCAGTGCCTCAGAGTTCACTGTTGCCTTAAAGGGTGTGTGTGTGCATGTGCTTGTGTATGTGTGTGTGCATGTGCTTGTGTATGTGTGTGTGCATGTATGTCAGTGTGCATGTATGTGAGTGTGCGTGTGTATGTGTGTGAGTGTGCATGTGTGTGTGCATGTGCTTGTGTATGTGTGTGTGCATGTATGTCAGTGTGCATGTATGTGAGTGTGCGTGTGTATGTGTGTGAGTGTGCATGTGAGTGTGCGTGTGTATGTGTGCGTGCACATGAATGAGAGTGTGAGTGTGTGTATGTGTGCGTGCACATGAATGAGAGTGTGAGTGTGTGTATGTGTGCGTGCACATGAATGAGAGTGTGAGTGTGTGTATGTGTGCGTGCGCATGAATGAGAGTGTGAGTGTGTGTATGTGTGCGTGCGCATGAATGAGAGTGTGAGTGTGTGTATGTGTGCGTGCACATGAATGAGAGTGTGAGTGTGTGTATGTGTGCGTGCACATGAATGAGAGTGTGAGTGTGTGTGTGTATGTGTGCGTGCGCATGAATGAGAGTGTGAGTGTGTGTATGTGTGCGTGCACATGAATGAGAGTGTGAGTGTGTGTATGTGTGCGTGCACATGAATGAGAGTGTGAGTGTGTGTGTGTGTGTGTGTGTGTGCGCATGTATGTGAGCGTGAGTGTGCTCATTGTTACCTTTATGATTCGGTCTCCTTCATGAACTCCAGCTTTGTCTGCTGCTCCTCCTGTAGCAAATACAGAGCTGCACCTTACTTGCCAGAGACAGCGTGTGTGTGTGTGCATGCACGTGTGCGTGAGTGCGTGTGTGTGTGTGTGCGTGTGTGCGGGCGCGTGTGCGAGTGTGTGTGTGTGTGTGTGTGTGTGTCTGTGTGTGAGTGTGTGTGTGTATGTGTGTGAGTGTGTGTGTGTATGTGTGTGAGTGTGTGTGTCTGTGTGTGTGAGTGTGAGTGTGTGTGAGAGAGACTGACCTGCTCGAACGTTCTGCACCAGTTTCACTCTCTCTCCACACACAGTGAAGCCGAAACCCAGCTGGTCCTTCTGCACGACCACACACCTCTGCACCAAACCTGAGAGAGAAACCACACCTCCGTACCAAATCTGAGAGAGAAACCACACCTCTGTACCAAACCTGAGAGAGAAACCACACCTCCGTACCAAATCTGAGATAAACCACACCTCTGTACCAAACCTGAGAGAAACCCCACCTCTGTACCAAACCTGAGAGAGAAACCACACCTCTGTACCAAACCTGAGAGAAACCACACCTCTGTACCAAACCTGAGAGAGAAACCACATATCTCTACCAACCCTGAGAGAAACCACATATCTACACCAACCCTGAGAGAAACCACACCTCTGTACCAAACCTGCGAGAGAAACCACACCTTTGTACCAAACCTGAGAGAAACCACACCTCTGTACCAAACCTGAGAGAGAAACCACATATCTGCACCAACCCTGAGAGAGAAACCACATATCTGTACAACCCTGAGAGAGAAACCACATATCTGTACCAAACCTGAGAGAGAAACCACACCTCTGTACCAAACCTGAGAGAAACCACTAGGGATGTAATGATAGTCAATCTGATTATGAATCAACGATTGATTACATCTATTATCAATTTCCATGGCAATTTTTTGTGTTCTTTTGCTTGCCAGAAAAACAGCACTGTGAATTTTGAGGTCAATTCAATACATGAACAGCCTTCTACTAAAAATCCTGCGTTTTCTGACCGTATCCTCCTGTGCCAACGGGCCATTAAGAAAAGTTTTTGTTTATTAGGCAACAACAGCAACAATAGTAAATACATGTTCAGCCTAGAGCTCTTCAGAAACATATGGAAAGTGATATAATTAGGCTACGTTCCTTACCCGTTCATTCATGATGACACCCCAAAGTTCTAACTGGTCAGGTTGATTTTGAAAACAATGAGCCTGAAATTAATTTTCGAACACAACTAAAAACACTGACGTTTTCCACGACACGCAAGGCCTCCATTTACTGCTGACATGACGTAATTTATCCAGGAAAATAACATGAACGAGAAACACAAACATTAGTCGTGACGAAGCAGTTAGAGCTGTTTTTGTAGCCGTTTTGAAGTTTGATGTTTTGCTGAAATGAATTATGTGCTCGTATGATATTGTGATCAGCTCTTGACGAATATTCTTAATTGATGCTTATGCTATTGTTCCGTTTTACCAGGCCATTTGATTACAGGTGACAGATGAGCCTGGCTGTGCTCATCAGGTGAGTTACAGGTGACTGGGGAAAGCGGAACAGTGTACCCTGTATTAGCTCAAGTGTACAGACGGCGTGCATGGAACGTGTCTTTGAGCTTATGTTGAATTACCTGTGGGATTCCGTTGTGCTTCGATTACACCTGATTTAGCATGATTTTGTTTGTTTCCATTATGATTGTAAATGAACTGAGAACGCGTCTGACAGGTCTGAACTGCTTTCAGACCTGTCATAGGAAAGGCATTACAGTTGTTGTGCAGCATCTCTACAAGCCTTCATAATAGTAATGGAATATGAAAAAACCATCCAGAATAACAGAGACCACAAATCTGTACCAAACCTGAGAGCAAAACCAAACAAACATACCAAACATGAGAGAAACTACATATTACACACACAGCAGCAGAGATCACACTGCTGTAGGTCACAGTGTGGAAACTAAACTGCACAACATGAGATTCCTGTACATCAGCTTGTGACAGAAATGAACACACCTCACATACTGTACATCACAGCAGGAGATACCAGACTTCTGTATATCAGAAGACATTGCAGTATAGGAGAGAGAAACCACAGCAGTGTTAAAGACATGAAGAAAAGCTTTTAGTTTAGACCAGAGGACATTCTGTGTCTGAATATGTGGAAACCACACCTGTGCTCTCTGTGCCAGAGTCGGCCATCGGCTCCCTCTGCTGGTCAGATGAAGTCTTGCAGGTCATGCAGTGGTGCACCCTCTGCCA